>NW_010519820.1:267065-271185 GCF_000687285.1 Phaethon lepturus
GGTCCTTGTTCACCAGGCGCTGTCAATGCCAACGACATCGGAGAACTCGTGCAGGGAGAAGGTGGCTCCCAGGCCAGGCAGGGCTGGGCAGCCTGGGGAAGGGAACAGCTTCTGCTTCTCGGCCACAGCACCGGAGCGTCTCACGCAGCTGGGAGCTACGAGGCAGCACAAGGAGACCAGGCAGCCCCATGGGGAGCTAAACTGAGGGGTCTCGGCCTAATTCTTAAAAGCGTAAATGTGCATAGTAAAAAAAAAAAAATATTGCCACAGAACCACTTTTTTTTTTATTGGCACTCTTGGCCTGGAAGCTAAGACCAGCTTGGGATTTGGGAAGGATATTATCCTTTCTGCTCTAAGCTAATGCCTTCAGGTTAAGGTTTGTGCTCTGTCTGCACTGTTCTCCAGCAATAAGCTCTCACCTGCCCAACAATGTTTTGAAAAGGAAGGCTATATATATTTTGGAACCAAATCCTCAGAACACAAGAGTTTGTTGTTTTTTTTTTAAATCTGCCTTGAAATAGAAACCAGCAGCATTCAGAAAATGCGTTCTCTGAGGCTGCTAATTTGGCATTCTAACTTCTGTAGACCTGCCTGCAAACCATACTGAAGAGCAGTCCTCAAGCTGAGAGGGCATCTGCCGAACGCCCCGAAGCAGAAGGTGATGTGCTTGCACAGTGCAACAGGAAGGTGGAGACAGCTAAGATCGCAAAAAAAATAGCACCACAAGGGAGCTCAAAAGGTCATCCTAGAGCATGCCCCAGCCATAAAATTTGATAAAATTTATCATTCTACCTTTATTACAGAAGGTAATGCCACCTATTTCACCGTCGGATAATTGCACCCTACATTGCTGCATCTGCGATCTTTCTAAATACGAGCAACTCTTCTTATCCCCCAAGCTTAAAACACAATCCATAGGTCAAGAATGTTAAAGACCACGTCGACTTCCAGAAGAAAATGTTGAAGCACTTCAAGCTCAGACATACAGACATACTTGAAAATGGCATTGAACCTAAAGGACTACTGCCATACATGCTTTGAAAATTCAGCCTTGTCAGCCAGATCCAGCTGGGTCCCAGATATAAAATACTCCGAGTCACAAAAACTTTCCAAAACCCCTCAGTCCTATAACCAACACTGCCGCTACAGCTGCTGCCTCCTATTCCAGTAATGTCTGCACTGAGGGGCTGAATACATACAGTATTTTGCCATTTTAAAGCAGAGAGCATACATATAAGCCATGGTATGTTAACGCCTGCAAGGCATTACCTGCCAGGCTCAGAAGACTATCACCTCTGTAGCTCTTTCCTGAGTGCCCCAGCGTCCATCAGCCTGTACAGGACTGCCTAGACCCAAAAGGTCACCTGTGAGCTCAGCCATTGCCCTGTGGACCCATCAGTAAAATCCAGGCAGATGGGTATAAAAACCTCAAGGTACATATACCGGTCAGGGATGGCTTGGCTAGTTTGGCACCACAGCCAAGTAGTAGACCCCAGGCAGCAAAACACACACTTCACTAACAATATCTGAGGCATAACTAGGTCTATGTGTGGAAGAAGTTAATCATCAATGAGAACAAACATTGCTTCTGTAGTCATCCTCTCCAGCACCTGACGCAGCTGCAGCTGACTCAGCTAACACCACATGTGCAAAATGAACAATCAATAATAAAGACAGGGAGAAGTTTTCCTAACAGTCAACTTTCACCACTGCCTCCCAACCATGGATCACAGCAAAACAAACACCACTGCCTCCGACAGCTGTGTTTTACCCTCACCTTGCCCAAGGACAAACCACTACACACGTGGGCAGGAGTTGGCTTCACCAGAAGTCAAAATCCCCGGCTCACACAGATGTGCCCCAGGAGCACTACTGCAGCTGTAAAACATGCCTTCAGCAGCATCCCATGACACTGTCCTTTTCTGGAGGCTTTTTGTTTGTTTGTTTCTTTTGCAGACAGGATGTCATGGCAGTTTTAGTTTTAAGCCCAACACCACTCATTTAAACTGCTGTAAGGGAAGGAGAAAAGAAAAACAGTCTCCTTTCATGCACAATGCAAAACAGCCACCCACTCAGAAAACTGCTCAGGCATGGAGCTTGCATCTCAAGAGACTTGCACTACATGTGCTCCCTTCCCCCAGACCCATCTCTACGGTGATCACCATATTTTGCTTTGATCTGTTTATTTCAGCTTTTATTTCAGCTTTTTAGGCAATTTTATACTACATAAAACTCTTGGAAGGGCACGCTGAATTTCCCAGATAGACAAAACTTCTGTTCTCAGCTAAAGGCAAGCCTAAACCCCTCACTCAGTTCAGTAGTTTCCCTGCAGAGAGTTGGCAGGTCCACTTTGTGGTTCAGGGTGCCTTTCAGGAACCGTGGCTCCCTGGATCTCAGCTGCTTCACCAGCATTTCTAAGCCCCCAGTTTCGGGCTGTGGTGGATAAGCTCACACCGCAGCTCCAGAGAAGCAGGGATGCACCTGGGAGCGGATATAATGCAAAGTGTCAGCTCTCCCAGGCTTCTCCTCCAGCTTAATCCTAAAAGATAATGTAGCAAAATACAAGGGACAGAGGACTCGGAAAGGGAGTTCTCGATGCCCTTCGGGTCCAAGTTCACGCACTGACTCAGTTTGGTGACTGCTTACGCAAGGCTGACTTCTGAAAGCCTGACACTCACGCAGAAGGTGCCAAGTGCCAAAAAAAGGTTCCAGTGCTTCTCAAAACCCCACAGTGTGGTTGTACACCACAGGGACCTGCAATCGTTTGGAGGAACAAGCATCTCTGACGAGAACAAGCAGAAGAAAGACTCTCTGAGAGATGCCACTTTCTTTTCAGCCATCGGGTGACTAGAGCCAAGCCTGAGACTGCTCAGAGGCTTGTAGCTAAATCAGAGGCACAGCTGGAACCATGGACTGCAGCATCACCGCACATGCTAACAAGCCAGGTTTTATTCATCCCCATCAGATAGCAAAAGAAGCAAAGCTCCAGCAGGATGGGCCTCAGGACAGCCTCCCAGGCTTGCTGGAAACCTGGCCAGCTGCTGCATTCAAAGCTGGAGGTGTCTGAACTGATCCTGCGATCGGCTCCGATTCTTGCGCAGATTCCTATCAGCTTCCTTTTTCCTAGAAAGGCGGCTGCGAGGACTCCTGTCTGCCATCTCTTCAGCTGCTGCCAGCGCCGTACATCTGCTCTGCGCGAACAGCCTTCCCCTGCCTAACCATCCGAGGACACACTGCTTCACTTCAAAACCCCTTTTCTTTGCTCCACCAGCTCCTCACGGGTACTCTCTCCTCTCCCCCATCGCTTCCTGTGTTTTAAGTTCTCCAGATTTATTAGCCAGCGCTGGAGAACACAAAGTACCAAAGCTGGCCCTAGATCAGTCAAACCTTCACATCCATCTACAAGAGTCACAAACCAGTAAAGTTGCAGCACTAACAACACACGTCGCCCTTCCTGTCACAGCCCTGTGTTGGCATGCTGCCCTTTACAGCAACTACAGATTTAAAACAGCAGCATAAGAGGGTAAAGAATAAGCCCCTGGCCTCTGGGGCCTGATGGGCAGGGAGGCAGAGCTCCCAGCATCAGCCTGCAGCAAACTGCTTTCTGGCATCTGTGCCCAGAGCTCACCTGCACTGCAAAGCACGAGGAAGCAGCAGGCTGGCAGCCTTTTAAATGCCTCCTCTCTGAGAGCACAAAATGAGCCCCAAGTCAGTCAGAAGTACAATTTTTGCTTTGGGAGCTAAATCACCTTTAGGTGATATTATATACTCACAGCTGCTTAAAAAAAAAAAGGAGGACAATTAAAATCAGGACCTAACAAGTTCACCTGTTACGTGGCCAGAGCAGATGCTCTGGGCAATGCCAACCGCCTGGAGTACCAGGTAACTGAGCACCGTAACAGGAGCTGGAGGCAAACCTGCCTTTTCCACCTCCTGCCAGGCACGTGAGGAATGCAGGCAGGGCTGTGCCGCCCCAGCCAAGGGCCCAGCCCGTCCAGCGCTGCAAATAACGTCAGGAGAGCCCAGCCTCTTCCCAACACCAACTTCCTTCGGAAACCTGGCGCCGACCGCGTCGCCTGCAGGAGACCGCAGCCCTGTGAACAGCGGTGCGCTCCGCCTG
>NW_010519820.1:271237-271440 GCF_000687285.1 Phaethon lepturus
CTGTCCGCCACCGCTCCACCTCGGCCCCCAGCAGCACTGCCAAAGCCTCCAGGAGGGGGTGGTGAATTTAGGACATAAATCCTCCCCGTCTCACCAGCCAGCACCCCAATAATAAAACTAACTTCAGAATACAAGGAGGAAAAAAAAACGTCTTCCCACCAGGATCCCACAAGTAGTGTTCGCCATATCCATAGCAGACACAT
>NW_010519820.1:271648-271910 GCF_000687285.1 Phaethon lepturus
GGGGGAAAAAAAAAAATATATATATATATATATACACACACACACACACGCTTCTCTCTGCCAGGAAATACTCCTGTTTGCATAAACTTCCTTCTTCCCTTTAGTCTCATTACTTCTCAGTCAGGCCTGTCAGTGTCCTTAGGCATGCCTGCCTGTCAGTGCCTTCAAATATCCGTTCATTTATGACCTCTTCCCCTTTGTCATCACTTACTGAACACAACGTTGAGCCCACATAACATTTCCTCTTAAGCCACTGAGTCCT
>NW_010519820.1:272001-277854 GCF_000687285.1 Phaethon lepturus
TTTTTATACCTCCTTTGAAGGGAGAAGTGAAGATGAGTGACTCACAAACCCACTTCAACTTTCTGTCCTGAAGAGCACTCACCGCAGGCAGGGCTGTCAAGAGTACACAGACCAAACCGCTACCAACCCAGGCCTGAGTAAAAGAGCTCTCAAATACTTCAAAAAGTATTTTTATTAGGCTGGCAGAGCACCACGGTGGTGGCACCGTGGGTTGGTGTGCAATTAAGTGAAGATGAGTGACTCACAAACCCACTTCAACTTTCTGTCCTGAAGAGCACTCACCGCAGGCAGGGCTGTCAAGAGTACACAGACCAAACCGCTACCAACCCAGGCCTGAGTAAAAGAGCTCTCAAATACTTCAAAAAGTATTTTTATTAGGCTGGCAGAGCACCACGGTGGTGGCACCGTGGGTTGGTGTGCAATTAAAATAATCATCAGTTTTGCTTCCGGAGCCCGACAAAATCCTTGGGCAGAAGCAGAAGGGCTGTGCCAGGCTTCCGAGCAGGATTTCATCCACACCTTTCTCCCCAGGGGCAGTAACACTTCTGGCAAGCTTAATTCACAAGGCGCTTGGGGTTACCGGGTAGATTTTATGAGCAGCCAGGCCTAACTGGTCACCTTTGCTCAATGCAAGGTTCACAACAGCCCTGCCTTGCATCTCATATCTGCAGTGCAGTGATGCACTCTCCTGCTCTCTTTCCATCCCTGCTAAGTCTCTCCCAGCTGCCATACAGTGCCAAGGCCATATAGCATGCGCTCAGTGACCTGTGTGCCGTCTTCTCATGTACTGAGAAAGAAAAGAGTGGGAAGTCTCTGATTTCTATTTTTACAAGGGAAGTATAAATGATGTGTCAAGGGACTTCCACGAGGTCTGATCGTGCATCCTGTGGAAGAGCCAGCACTGCAAGATGAACGTGGAGCATCCCTGACACTCAGCGGTCTCCGGGGAGACAGCAGCCCCGCTTTCCCAGGTGGAAATGCCCAGTAAATGCCCTTTGCTCCCTGCAAGGCAAGCCACCAGCAGCAGAACAGCAAATAACTCTATCACCTTTTTGGAGAAAGACAAAAGGAGAAGCCATCAGTGAGTGCCACACCAGAAACCAGACCTAAGCTTCTCGAGTTTTAAGGCAGTTTTCTCAGTCTGCCTTCTTCTTCAGTCTTTCAGCCTTCATACCAGCACTACGCAGAGGAACGGCAGCAAGCGAGTGTGAAGCCAGCCGGTTGGGGACACTCTGGGAAGGGGACGAGGAAGCAGGGAGGGAACATGTCACTGCATCCTATAAATCACCACATTCATGTGAACTAGATGTCTCAGAGCAAGGAGAAAGAAAAAAAGCTTATTCCAGCAAAACAGAGAAGTTTCACGCAGCCCCAAGGCACATCCCATTGCTTCCCAGTGATGTCTTCCTTGTGCTCAGAGGGAGCACAACCAGCCTCTCCTGCTCCTTCCAGAAGCCGTGCCCAACTCCCGCCTGGCATCCGCACACCCCCAACATTGCTCATGGCCACAGGAAATTAAAGATCAAAGAGAGGCCTGCGGTCACAGCAAACACAATGCTGTTTGTAGCACAGCCCTCAGCTGGAATCATTACTCGGAGAGCATTGATGGGTGATGGCCAGCGTCCTAGTATCACAAATGGGGAAAGCCCCCCTGCCTCCCCACGAATCAGGGCAAAACACATTGTGCCTGCTCTCACCCCAGCCCCAAAACTTGCCAGTAACGAAGGAAACATCTCTGCAGCAGACATCAACGTGAATCTGGAATCTCCTCTCTGCCAAGAGCAATCCTTTCGCCTCAGTACAACCTCCACGGCAGCTTGTAGAGGACAGTGCTCAGGATTTGAGGGATGGGAAAAGGCAGACCTGTTTGGTCAGTTGTGTTTTGGAGCCAAGAGCATGAAATATGCCAATCCTGCCCATCTCCTCTGCCAAGTGTTGCAGACCCAGAACGACTGAATGCATAATAAAACTTTCACCCAGCTTTAACCAGAAGTGAAATGAGTACCACAGCCTCAGCTACTGAATTCATGCATGCTGAAAAAACAGACCTCTTATTACTCAGAAGAGCTGGACATGAACCAGTGACCTAGAAAGAAAAGCCTGCGTTATGTCCCATCACCCTCCACCTCCTTGCTGTCCCCAAGCTATCCAGTTTGCCTGAATTTTTCAGAGCCCTTCTCCAAGGAAGTCACAAAGCAGAAAACCGTGACACTGCACATCATACTGCAAGGGAAAATCTCAGTTGGAGGCAAAGGGTATGATGCAGGTGGCTTCACAGTGACCTGGCTGACCCTCAGCTGCTCTCGGAATTGTTGCCCTGATTATACTAATCCAGTTAAAGGCCAACCCTTCCTTCACATGAGTACAGCTGACACCTCATCCCTCAACGCCAGCCCTCTGAAAAATTCCCAAGCAGAATTCCTCCTCACCAGACACCGTGCCAGCCACGAACACTTTCTGAACCCACTTCCACCTTTGACGGACATCAAGTTCCTCTCCCCCACCATCATGTTTCTGGGCACGCACAGGCACTAAAAGCCCTGAAATAAGCAGATAACATTAGTCAGTCTGTTCCAGGAGAGTCTCAGACACTGCACCTCAGAGCTGACCCCCTTCCCCTGTCCCTTGGAGAGTCAGCAGCCAGGAGTCTTTTATTGCAGGAGTCACCAAAGGTCACATTAAGCTGCAGAGGCCAGAAGGAAGGTGCTGTGGCTGCGAGGAAGACCAGTGCTTACAGTAAACTTTTATTCAATTCATGGCAAAAGAGAGCCAGCCAGGCTGCCTGCCCCAGAGAACGCCTTGCCAAGACAGAAAATAAAGATTCAAGCCTTTCCTGTTTCCTCAAGGCCACAGTCAGAGGTGTAGCTTCTGCTACCACGTTTGGAAAACCGGCCTCTTTGGCAGCAGACTACAACTAGCAGCATTTGAATGTACAGCTCAGGAGCTTCAGAAAGTCAAATCAGATGCTTAAGAGTAGAAACCATAGTGTGAGCATTGTTGCCGTGCCTCTCCAAGCACAGGTGGCACAATCAGCCTTTGTCAAGATGAGCTCAAGAGGCAGCAGCGTGGCAGGGTTGGTTCTAAGGATTGGCAGAGATGTGCCACCCTTGTACTTCTGTATAGTACTAGTAAAAATAAAATTAAATAAAAGCACTTAAGCCACTGCAATTTTCCACAGTTCCAAAGAGCGTACACCGCTGGAGCAGAGAGCAAGGGCTCTCTCTCCCTGCCCACCCCTCCCTTTTCTCTCCTCACAGAGGATTCAGACAGGTGCCAAGGTCAGGAGCTCCTGGCGAGGAAGCCCGTACCTGGGTTTTACCTGCCACCACTAACAACTGATGGCTCTCAGAGACTGCACTGGACAAGGGACTGCGCCTCAGTCTTAGCAGACAGGCAACCCCTTGGCAAAGCTATTGCCACAGACCTCAGCCCTTTGGCACTGGCAGCAACAGCAGAGGGGACCACAGGTACATCCTCCAGAGAAGGGCAAGGTCTGCACAGCTCCAAAATACCTCCCCCGGAACACCCCCGTGCAGCTCTGCCCGCATGCAGGCAGAAAAACGTCCCAGGTCCAGGAGGAGAGACACAGCGCTTTGAGATGGCACGGGAGCTGCACCGAAGAGCTCATTTCAATCAGGCAGCCAAGGAGAGGGTGCAGCTGGAAATGCATCAGATCACAAGAGATGAGTCAAACAGTTAAGAGATCAAGCAGACCCCAAGCCAGTTTCTTTTATTTGCTTTATAAGTAACTATTTAAAATAGTATTTCCATGATGCTTTTGTCCCCAAAAGGCTCAAAAATGAGACCTGTAGTAAAAAAGATCTACACACAGAGAGCTGAGCAATCCCCTGGGGTGGGTCAAAAGAGCTCACAGCAAAAGCTGCTTTGTGAAAAGGGAAAATGTCACAGACACTTGAGAGGCAAATAGAAATTCAGGCAGAGAAACTCAGCCCACAGATTGCAACTAGCACCAAAACCTTCAGCAAATAACTTACAAGAGCTTTACTGACCACAGTGGTCAGAACATCCACTTTACTGCCCATGGAAAAATGGCTCTGTAACACCAGGCTGCGGCACCAAGGTCTGGTTTAAACTAGGGAAAAAAAAAAAAGAGTGTTTTGAGGGTGTATTTTACACCAGTAAACCCCTGCCCACAAAATAAACTGGACCAGCTGAAGCAGTCTGCACCAGCAGGACACCATCTGTATCAGGCCTCCAGCTAATATAAATGCTTTTAAAGGTAAAGAGGAGAAAGCAAACACAAGAAGCAAGGCTTCCTGCAGCACCTAGCTATGCTTACCGAATTTCCACTGCCATCATTGCACAGAAAGAACCTCGCTCGCAGATCACGGCGGAAGAGGAGGACGACGCTGCCTCACAGCAGTCCCAGCTACCTGCGGCCAGGGAGAACCCGGGCACAGCACCTCCCCTCCCGAAGGGGAGCTGGAGAAGAACAAAGTACTCGAACCAAAACAATGTTCTTCGTTGTTAATGAATGACTAAGATGACCTCTACCTTTTGAAGAAAGGGAATGTTTTTCCAGAAGGATCAACAGTGATTTCTGTATCAGGAACAATAAATATTTCCCTAGGTATGGAACGCGGAGCATTTCTCTCCTTGGTTGGCATTAACATGGAGCATGAAAGGATCTAATCGAAAGCATAGCTTGGTTTCAACACTTTCCACAATAAAAACAAATGATGTCACAAAACTAAAAGCGTGAAACATGCCTGAGGCTTTGCAGAACGTGGCTCAGGCCTCATCTACTTTGCACGTTGGAGCTGCTCTGGGACGCTGCTTTAATCTAATTGCTATCGGGTAACAACAGATCATCATCTTGAAACTTAATCCACACTAACCATAGGTGCAAATTTACCAAGGACAGGTTGAGCTACATTGCAACCCCGTAAACATACTTTCATTCAGCATGTAAGTGACCTTAACTCAGTCCAGTTAGCTCACTTCAAAAATGAATCAAGATAAATCAAATCAATGTTACTTGTGTTCTGAATAAGAGTGTCTACACTGGGATTTAATTCACTTTAATCAACCCTCTGGAAAGGTTAATTGGATTAATTTTCTTGCGTAACCATCTGTGGACAGACTCTAAGGATGAGATATTGGCCACAGTAAAATGACCAATAACAATTTTGCTAATGACTTAATAGAACCAACACTAACCCCTAAAACTTCAGCAGACGGGTATTACTTTTCTTCCAGTAGCAAGAAGAAGTGAAGCATTAAAGGATGACAAGAGGTCAAAAGGAACCTCCAGCTGCCTGCACCAACATACATCTTCTACTCTTGACTATCTGAATCACCAAATTCACACTTGCTATTTTCTAAGAATTAAAACCTTAAAAAAGAAAAAGAAATGGCCAGTGGCAAGGAAAATAAGTTTAAGGAATTTTGGTTGTGTTTAAAGAGGCACGCAACGCTCTCCATTACTACGCTGTAAATATAACATGACTTGATTTTGACAGAGCTTCTACAAATTGATATCCCTGTCAGAAAGAACAGACTCTACCTCGTACAAAGCTTTTCAAACCCAAAGCGGCTTCAGGGAACCTTTAGTTAAGTGTAAAGGCCCACATGTGGGGCAGACACCCTCTGCTATGAGGGAAGCCGAGGCCAGTCTGGCCCAACCGAAAGCGACCGACCCCAGGCAGCCAAAACCCGAAAGCGCCCGCCCCCGGCCAGCCGCTGCAGCCGGACACCCAGAAAGCGAGCGGGGCCGCTTACAGCCCACGCTTCCCCTCCACTCGTGGGGTGCACCGGCCTTTGCAGGGCGGAGGCGGCTGCTTGGTGCTCCAACGCGCGACAAAGTCCTCACAATCCCCCCGGAGGCTCAAG
>NW_010519821.1:0-9021 GCF_000687285.1 Phaethon lepturus
GGCCAGCAGGATTAGGGAAGTGATCGTGCCCTCACCACCCCTCGGCACTGGTGAAGCCGCACCTTGAATACTGTGTTCAGTTTTGGGCCCCTCACTACAAGAAGGACATTGAGGTGCTGGAGCGTGTCCAAAGAAGGGCAACGAAGCTGGTGAGGGGTCTGGAGCACAAGTCTTATGAGGAGCGTCTGAGGGAACTGGGGTTGTTTAGTCTGGAGAAGAGGAGGCTGAGGGGAGACCTTATCACTCTCTACAACTACCTGAAAGGAGTTGTGGCCACATGGGTGTTGGTCTCTTCTCCCACATAAGTAGCGATCGAATGAGAGGAAAAGGCCTCAAGTTGCACCAGGGGAGGTTTAGATTGGATGTTAGGATAAATTTCCTTACTGAAAGAGTGGTGAAGCATTGGAACAGGCTGCCCAGGGAGGCGGTGGAGGGACCATTGCTGAAAGCAGGGAGGTGGTGGAGTGACCATTGCTGAAAGTGTTCAAAAAATATATGGACATGGCAACTGGGGACATGGTTTAGTGGGCATGATGGTGTAGTGTTGATGGTTGGACTTGATGATCTTAAAGGTCTTTTCCAACCTTAATGATTCTGTGATTCTGTGATTTTGTGATTCTGTGGAGCAGGAATAGTTATCCTCAGAATACAGAAGAATACAGAGATGCTGCCTGGTTGTGTAGGGATGGGATTCAGGAAGGCCAAGGTGCGTCTGGAGCTGAATTGCGCAAGGGATGCAAAGAGTAGGAATAATAATAGCTTCAACCAGAAAAGGAAGGTTAAAGAAAGCGTACCTCCCTTAATGAGCAAGGCTGGCTGACACATAACAACAGATGTGGGGAAGGCTGAGGTACTCAACAACTTCTTTGCCTCGGTCTTCACTGGCAACCTCTCTTCCCACACCTCTTGAGGGGATGGACTCTAAGACTCCAGGTGCAGGGTCCTGCACCTGGGTAAGGGCAACCCCCAGTATCAGTACAGGCTGAGGCATGAAGAGATTAGAGCAGCACTGCCTAGAAGGACTTGGAGGTAGTCCTTCTTGGACATCAGACGGATGGAACACATCTCGTATGAGGAAAGGCAGAGACAGTTGGGGCTATTCATCTTGGAGAAGAGAAGCCTCCAGGGAGACCTTATTGCAACCTTCCAGTGCTTAAAGGGCACTTGTAAGAAAGATGAGGAAAGATTTTTTAGCAGGGTCTGTAGCGATAGGACAAAGGGTAATGGTTTTAAACTGAAAGAGGGTAGATTTATACTAGATCTAAGGAAGAAAATTTTCACAATGAGGGTGGTTAAACAGTGACACAAGTTGTCCAGAGAGGTGGTAGATGCCTCATCCCTAGAAATATTCCAGGTCAGGTTGGACAGGGCTCTGAGCAACCTGATCTAGTTGAAGATGTCCCTGCTCACTACAGGGAGGTTGGACTAGCTGACCTTTAAAGGTCCCTTCCAAACCAAACTATTCTATGTTTTTACGATTCTATGAAAGTCACTGCAAGGGTGTAACTTCAGTTCAGTGATTGTCTTCCCTCTTCATGCAGCTGTATTTCTCTAGTAGTGATCTTTCTTTCTTTGTACTGCACTGTTGAGATGAAGACTTACAAGACATATGGTTGCTAAGAGCAAGTCATTGCAGTAATGTTTATAGCACAACTAGCAAAACTAATTTCTCTTTCAGAAGAATGTCTTTAAATTTCAAGGGTACTTTGATGTGGTTGTGGGGTCTCAAGTACATTGCAATATTGTAATATCATGTGGAGTTTGCATTCTAAGCTTTTTATTTTTCCTTCAGCACTGTACCGGCTCTGGCCATGATGGAGTTAATTTTCTTCATAGCAGCCTGTATGATACTGTGTTTTGGATTTGTGACTGAAACAATGTTGATAACACACTTAAGTTTTGGCTATTGCTGAACAGTACATACACAGTGCTGATATTTTATTTTTCCACAATCTGTATCCACAGCTAGCAGGCTGTGGTGATGCAAGAGACTGGGAGGGGACACCACTGGGACAATTGACCCCAGCTGACCAAAGGGATATTCCATACCATATGATGTCATGAAATGTATGTTAAGCTAATCAGTAACAAAATGAATGTACATGTTATTAATTAGCTTTTTTTTTTTGTAAAATATATAATTTTTTAATTGAATCTATATGTTTTCTTCAAGTCTGTAAAGTTTCACACAGTGTTAGAATTTGTTCAGCTCCAAAAAAAATTTTTTTCTCTAATGTCTAAGACCAGGCAGAGGAATGAATTTTTTATGTTTAGTTGTAATAATGCACTGGGCCCAGCTGGGATAGGATTAATTTTCTTCATAATAGCTCATGTGCAATAGGGTGTGCAATAGACTGGGAGGGGATACAACTGGGCAGATGACCCAAAGAGATATTCCATAACATAATGTCATGCTCCTATAAAAAGATAAGGAGGCAGCTTTAGGGGGATCAGCCATCTTTTACTCAGGCACTGTCTGGGCATGAATCTACCCGTGGGAGTGGATGATTGCATTTGCAGCACTTGTTTTGTTTTGTTTTCTTCGTTCTTCTTCCACTTATCCTTCCACTTACTAAACAATTTTGTTTGTATGTTTTTTTGTTTTATCTTGATTCTCTTTTAGTCGTCTTTTTCTCTTTCCCATCCCACTAGGGATGAAGTGAGACATGAGTGAGCAGCTGTGTAATGCTTAGCTGCCCACCAGGGTTTACCCACAACAAACAGTGATTCTTAAAAATCTAGATACCGTATGGAAGAGCCTTGACATAAACACAAAGCTGAAATTTATGAAAATGAGTGACTGGATGTTTACATATAGTTTTTCAAATACAAAACCAAAAAACCTCCAAAATGATACTGTGAATAATTTCTTTAATTCTACATATGATTAGAGTCACACAGACAGGAGTAATTGACCCATTTTTACAACTGTATAGAAGAATATATTTACAGGAAAGTAAAACCCAATTCAAAATAGAGAAATAAATAGACAGACCAGAGGAAATACTTCAGCTGTTCCCCTCTGTACAAAATTAATTAATGAATATTCATACCTACTTCCAGAAATTGACCATTAAGATGCAGGTCTACAAAGTTTACATCATTTTTTATTCCTTCTTTCTTTCAATTTGAGAATTCTAGATTCATAAATGTCTTGAAATATTCCACAAATCTTGAGATGGTGTCCACTATCATACTGCTTTTATGGACTGCTTATCTATGTCACTCATCTTTCTTTTTTTCTCTAGCATCATCTTTATTTATTATGGTTATAGTTTATTATAATTTATTTATTGCTGTACGTACTAGAAATCCATGGAAGAAACTGAAGTACCCTCAGATTTACAAAAGAACTGGTGACTACCAGGAAACACAGTACTAGTTGGCAGAATGATAAATTGGCAATTGCTTTAGGAAAATTGGGGGGTTTAGGTTAACATTTTTAGGAAAACACATTTACGTTAATGTTTTAGGAAAAGTCATTTGATGTGATGTTTAATAATATCCGTTTGTAGCTGGATAGCCAACAATAGGAAGGTAAGAAAAAGTTGCGAGAGTGGGAAGTTCAGCTGGACATTAGAATCATCCCAGCTTAGGCTGACAGAACTGATTTCCAGACTCACAGTAAACGCAGGTGCTTGAGTTAATGTTTATAGACACAGCCTACAAATGTTAAATGGATTTTGCTAGCCAATGTATACAGATCTATTCAGGTCACAGATGGCTACTTTTTGTTCAGACTGGGAGACAAACCCTTGGGCTAGAGATTCAAGAGTGTTAAAGAGCAGCTGTTTCAAATCCTTCTTGATCAAGACAGCATGTTAACTGAAAAAGTAAATGGAGCTGTAAGAATGAAAGGCTCTAGACCAAAGTCTCTCAAGGATCTGAAGAAACACATAAATGGCCAGGGATATCAGCATAGTTTTTCAGTGGCTCCCATATTGCCTCTTCAGAACATTCCTGCCCTTTTGACTCCTAGAGTAAGGAGTTTTTTCCAGGAAGAATGAGACACAACAGCAGTGTAGACTTCAGAGACTCACCAGAAATGGGATTTGTTCTGTGACTGAGTGAAAAGCTTCCCACATGTAAAGCATTTTTCACAGCTGAATTTACCAATACTTTTCTTCATCATTATTATCTTTTCCTTTCAGAAAGATTTTGTTATATTTTCTATCCCACAAGCTGTGGCCTAACTTTGGTTTCAAGGCTTAGTTCTTTCTTGCTGCAGTATTTCTTGTCCCCATATATACAGGATAACATTCCTGATATTTTGATTGGTTTTATTTCTTCTTGCTATGTTTTTGAGTGTTAGTCTTACAATCCTGAGTGCATTTCTAATTTCAACTGAATAGTCCTTCTGCACTTTAAATTTTGTGTTTTGGCACTTAGTTTAGGTGGGGGCTCTAAGTTTGCTGTTATTATCTTCCTCTGCTTTTGCCTGTGTGATATGTTCTGTTTTTCTGTTTTGAAGAAATGGTTTTCACTGCTGGCCTCTCAAAGCGTTTTTGTGTCTGAGTTCATTTGGTGACAATCAGACTGAGGAGAAACAGAATACATAATTCATTACAATTCCAGAATATTTCCCTCCAAAGCCAGGATGATCCAAATATGTTTTTGAAAAAGTAAAAAAAAAATCCAAAACAAAAATGCAACAAAACAACCCCCTACCCATTCATTTTCTTTCTTTATTGTTGCTAAGTTAACAATTGGCATTAAAGGAATCGCAGTTTTGTCTTTTCTTTGGTTTAATTATGAAAGCTGTGCACTCAGGATGTTGCATGTGTTGCCCAGTCTTATAAGTGAAGAAAAGGGCAAAGCAGATGAACGGATGAATTTTTTCACTTCAGTATTTTTAGATGATGTTAAGTGGTTTTCCAAATTCTCCACTGCTTTATCTCCTGACATGTATTCAGACTTTCCCTTCTGACAAGAATTCAAGTATTCGGAGATTTGCACCTTCTACCTCCCAAAACATGTCATTGCTGTCCTAGAACTTGAAGGAAAAGGAAGAGGTGTTTTTGCTGATTCATTTACATTAGTTAAACCTCAAAGAGCATTTAGTTTTGAAACAGGAATCAGTGTTACGTACCCTCAGAACGGTGTCCCAGATAATCTTACTGATGAATGACTGCTACCAGTGGAGAAAACAAAGGTGAGGTTATTGTGATTGTTCTCAGAAAAAGGGTCCATATAAGAACACAAACAAAAGCACAAAAGTTGAAAATATGGTCTTCAAATATTTTATCAGAGAATGTGGTGAAAAGAAATTGCTACAGGATATGTATTCAATTTGATAAAACGTTGCTTTCTCCCTGGGACACAGTCACAATTACTTTAGATATGATTCCTTATTATTCAATAAAAAATAGAAGTTACAACATTTATCTTGCCTTAGTGTTTAAGCACATTGAACAGAAAGGGAACACATAAAATAATCTATTTTTAGTAAATGACTACTTGTTTTTGGGGATATCTGTTTATCTCCCACCATCTTCCTTACTCTCTCGGTTCGATGACCATTTTAGTTGCTGTCCTTCTAAAATTGCAACACAGTGGTTTTCTGTAACCCACTTACTTGTATACATGCCTTGTTTTGAACCTACAAAGCTATTAATATTGTATACTCGTGAGAACCAAAGGCTTTCACTGCAAACTGGAGCATGCATGGCTAACAGTTATGTTAAACAAATATAAATTGTTAAATAAAGTAAGATAAACATGTAAAGAATAGAAATTTTAGCATTTGTGTAAAAAAACCCAAATCATATTCTGGAAGTGGTAAAAAGTTTTAGAAGTTTTAGATTAATGACAAAAAAAAGTTGAATAAATAATATAGCAAAGAAGTGTCACATGAGTGAATACTGCAAAAACAGGCCAGTTTAGAGTATTTGCAGATTGCCAAAGGCTACAGGATTAACTGTTATGACAGTGTGCTACTGGGATATTTGAGCTCTAGAGTGGTACCAGTAATGATTACCAACATGAAAGATTATCTCCTTTGGGCCTATTTCTGTGTATGTGGTGACTGTTTTGCTTCACTTCTTCACTGTGCATTAAATGTTGTGAGTCTTAAAATGTGTGCCTGAAATTCTTAAAATTAAATGAAAAATTATAAGAGTTGACATGAGTTTGGTTTTGGGCATTCATATGGGACTCTGGAAGCTTAGTAAACAAAATAAGAATAGACCAGTGGATGTTTGCCTCTACTGTTTTGATAATCTCTTTATACTATTGTTCCTCCTTTGGCATCCAGAAGCAGTAATTCTTGTCTCTTATTCTTTTGCCTCTATAGATTTTAGGCTCTCTGCTAGGCCCTGTCTTTTATGCAATTCCTTTCACATATACTTTCTTGAATATGGCAATGGCACAAATAGTCTGTGTTCCCATAAACATATTTTATCAGTATCTGTTCTTAAATACCTCTTATGCCGTATAGAGAATGGACAGGGGACAGATCATTAACATTCATCCACCTTGTCTATTAAACAGAATATACCTGAGAAAGGGATACAGGTCACCCAGGTGTTGGCTACATAACAACCCACCACTTGCACAAAACTGATAACCAAGAGAAAACCAACAATATTTAATGTCCCAGTCATTTTAAACCTTTGAACTGCAGTGCTCACCAGGATGACAAATGTTTCACTTTTCTGGTACAGAGCATAAGAAACTGGAAATACAGCAGCATAGAGAGCCTTTGGAATAACAAAGCTACCACCCAGCCCATGAATGTCAAGGCCCTACATCCTTTGGTCTTTTCTTTTTACTGTCCATTTGTGTCCATGAGTATTGCTGAGAGACTGTATTTGTGCTGTTGTTTTATTAGTTCCTTCATGGAAATTGGAAAGTTGTCATCACAGTTTTTGTTCCTGTCCTTTATGTTTCTTTATTTCCTGACTGGGACACCAACAGTTACTAAGCTGTTTTCATTTGCTGTCTGTACATCCTCCACCCAAAAAGCTTGGTTTGTTTCTTTCCACAGATCTTCGTGTAGACTATAATTCAGTGTAGTTCTATGCATATTTCTGAGAAGGACTTGCTGCTTTATTAGGGATGGAAAACTCTGGTCCTAAACCGAGTAGTCCTTCCATCTATAAGTGCTTGGTTCCCCTCCTGCCATCTCAGATCTTTGTTTCTGTTTGTCCCTTTCATTTGAAAAGACCTTCAGTCTTTCAAAAAATTGCTTTCTTATAGATCTGGCATATTATAATGTAAAGCTTTGCAAAGTCACTTTTATTAACATAGAAAATTGTTACAGCTTACAAGACCACTTGTAAAGCAGACCCATGGAAAGCTATTTTGCTGTTTCTTGGTGTCTTGTCAGGTATCTATTTGCTCAGCTACAAAATTGTAGCAATTGTATATCAACGTTGTCCTGACGGCTGATGAAGTCAGATCATCTTGGTTTCATTTGCTTCCACTGATGGAGGCACTGGACTTGAGCACTCTTTCTGTTTTACTGGGAATCAGCACGCTATGTTTTGAACACTAACTTCTCAAGGAACAGGTTTTCAAAAGGACATAAAAGGATGAACAGACACACAAAACATTGACTTTACTCTGTTCAAACTGAACGGTATCTGAACTGCTGTCTTTGGAGAACACGTGGTTTTGGTGTAGAAGCACAGAGCCAACTTTTCAGTCTTCAAGTGTTAGAGACAGTACATTGTGAACATCTGCTTAACTTCCAGCAGCCAAAATATTTTCCTTAATATGGAAATTCCCTCAATATGGAAAATTACCCCAATAAGGAAAACTTGCCTGTTCTCTGTTTTTCTATACATTTCAGTTCCTATTCCATAGTCATACCTTTGAGATCCATAGTTTCTGATATATTTAACTGTCATGTTCAGTTATGAACTATACAACAAACAGCACTTGTTGAAGATAAATTCCTCCCACATGGGCATAGATACAGATTTCCTTCTGAAGGAAACTAATTTTAAAACTATAACAAACCTGAGTAGGGTTTGTTTTTTTTTTTTAGAATTGGTACTGTCCCTTTTTTTTCTTCCAGAAGTCTTCTGCATTGTAACTCTTTCTCTTCTGCTTGTTTTTAGTGCTTGCTGAACTTTACATACTGCAAATGTAGGATGAATTAGGCTAGTATAGCGCATTTAACATGCTTACTTACATTGCTGCTTTGCTACAGTCTTCATAGGTTTTTACACCTATGGTACAATTGTTTATTTAGCAGACTGTGTACTGGGTTTCTTTCCCACATATTTGTGACTCAATAGGTTAAAACACAATAGGGACTGATCACCAAACCTTTTGGTTTTCTTCTTTCTCCAGGAGATAAGTGATCCTGACTTAATAATTTATACTTATTTTCCTTGCTCACTGCCAAGTAGAACTTTGAAACTGTTTGCATAGGTCCATCTTACAAAGCCCTAAATCTCACTTTAATAAAAATAAAAGCTGATATATTCAAATACTCTCCACTCTGTATCATTAACAAGAATAACAGATTGGCCGCTCTGCTGACTACTTTTGTGAGTATTTAGGGAGCTGGGGAGATGTTCTCAAAATGCAAGAACTCAATGTATCTCTCAAAAATGGTCAATACCTTCACTTTCAAAAGATTCTTCATTTTTCATTTCACCACATGATGGAATCTTGTAGAAGCTTCTATTAAAGCAGCATGAATTAGGCTACAGAGGAATATATGAAAATGCCAGATGTCAAAGTAGAAATATTAGCAAAGATGTTAAATTAATGAAAAGAGGTAAGAATAATTCTTAGCATAACATATTGTGTGTTTAACTCGCTGACAGGAATTGAAGAAATGGAAGGTTTATTTTAGTTGAAGATGTGCCTTAGAGAACTGATTCTGCTAGTGAAGGCCAGAAATATTTCCATAAGTCTCAAGAGCAAATCGTTATTTAATTTTTGTGAGTTTTTGAATTATTTTTGCTGTATATTTCTAAAAAATGCTGCTGTTAACAATGAAAAGAAATTAAAAAACCTGCAGGTAATGCAAACTTCAGGCAAAGTCAAACCCTAATTTGACATAAA
>NW_010519821.1:9036-11399 GCF_000687285.1 Phaethon lepturus
CCCAAAGAAGCATTTAATGTGTGTCTTTTTACGCAAGATTCCTGCTTAATGTATAATATCTACATCACTTTTTTTTTGTTTTTAAGAACCTGCAAATACTTATCATTACTAGTTATCCCACCAAGGTTTCTTAATCAGGCAGGACCTTAATATGTTTCATTGTCCCATTTGTCTTTCTACAAAATTTACCTGTCTGACTCGCAGAGGGATACAAATTCAGTGTTGTTGTTGTTCACACAGACAATGTCACACAAAAGAATAAGAAAAGTAGAAATGTGACCCAGAATTCTGTCTCCTTCAGAAAAGCTTTGCTGTTTCAAGGTGATTGATGAGTTAGCAGATCCCCTTCTAGCTGTAGTCAGGGGACCCTGTGTAAGTTCACCCCACCTGTAGACATGCTTCTGTTGAAAAAGGATGCCTACACCAATAAAACTTTGTTGAGTCTAAATCTGAGGTGCCCCTTTGCAGCTTAGAACAAACACTAAAACCCAGCATCTTTCATAAAACTTTATGTGACCACAGATTTGAATTAATAAAAACATGCCTAGATGATAGTAAGCTGTGTTTGACCTTCACCAAATACAATGTAAGAACCTGAAATGCAAATTTGTCTGTGAATGCTCAGAACATTAAAACAGAATCCACATTCACAGAATGGCTGAGGTTGCAGACAACTCTGGACATTTATTCCAACCACCTGCTGAAACACTGTCATTTTGATCAGATTTTCCAGGATCGTATCCAGACAACTTTTGAATATCTCCAAGGTTGGAGACTCCACAATGTCTCTGGGAAACCTATGCCAGTGCTCAGTCACTTTCACAGTGAAAAAATGTTTCCTGATATTCAGAGGGAACCTTCCTGGTTTTTGTACCCCTTCCCTCGTGCCCTGTTGATGGGTATCTGTGGAAAAGACAATGTCTCTGTCTTCTTTACTCCCATTCATGCGATATGTGTATATACAGATAAGATCCCCCTCAAGCCTTCTCTTCTGCAGGCTGAATAGTTCCAAATCTCTCATCCTCTTCTCACATGAGAGATGCTTCAGACCCATCATCATCTCATGGACATGTGCTGGAGTAAACAGAAGGATCACCTCCCTCAACCTGCTGGCAACACCACTCCTAATGCAGCTCAGGATACTTTCAGCCTTCTCTGCTGCAAGGTCACATTGCTATATCACATTCAGCATGGTGTCTGCCAGGATTTTCTACAAAGCTGCTTTCCAGCTGGTCCGCCTCAGCCTGATCTGGTGTCTGGAGTTACTCTTCCCCAAGGGCACGATTCTGCATTTCTCTTTGTTGAACTCCAGGAGGTTCCTGTCAGCCCATTTCTACAGCCTGTTGAGGTCCCTCTGAATGACAGCACACCCATCTGATCTATCAACCACTCCTCCCAATTTGTATCATCACTGAATGAGGGTACACTCTGACCCATCTTCCACATGATTCATGAAGAGGTTAGGTGGTATTGGCCCCAGAATCCTCCCCTGGGATACAGCACTAATAACTAGCCTCCAGCTGGACTTTGTGCTGTTGATCACTACCCTTTGAGCACCAACAGTTTATCCAGTTTCCAGGCCACCTCCGTTTCCAGTTATCTATCCCACACTTCATCAACTTGTAACAAAGCTAAGGTAAAGAAGAATGCTGGGAAAAATTTTTTACAGCAGTGGACCATTTTTAAGATTCTTTCTTACTGAAATCTATTTTATCAAGAGATCAGAAACAGGTATAAGGATTAACATGTTAGTATATATAAAATATGTAAATCAGCTTTGGAAGCCGTTCTTTTCTGGCAATCTGAGGGTTCATGGCTCTTATCTGGAACTGGTCAGTGTAATAAACAATTTTAAAATCCACATGTCTGACCATTGACATTTGTGTCTTTTGCAGAATGTATATTCCCAGTGCAACCAACCAAGTAAGGTGTTCTCCAGCAAACACTGCAGTTTGCTAATCCAGTTGTATTGCGTTAACTTATATGATTCACCTTTAAAGTCCTAACAATGGAGCTTTGAATATCAGCTTTACATTGACAGGCACTTCATGGAATTTCTCTATATAATTTAACAGGGACTACATTGTCCAATGTGCTTAAGTCCTTTGTATGTTTTGAGGAATACAGCATTAATGTATATGGATAAAAATATAAATTCCCCTCATTACTGTACATTTCATGGGGGCTATTATTATTTAATTATTTTGCAAGAATGAAGTGATAAAATTTTTCAGTGTGGTGTTATTTAGTCTGTTGTAGTGGGGATGGACAAGTGTTTGTATTCTAAAATTTAGATGTACAATTATTTTTCTCTCAAGTATTTACTGGATTGAGACTGATTTGCCCATATTAATTTTCTCCTG
>NW_010519821.1:11430-42060 GCF_000687285.1 Phaethon lepturus
TGAACAAAGTGGTATGACCTTGTCTATTGCAAGAATACAGTGTTCAACTGAAAATCTTTTAGAGCTTGTTTGCTCTGAAATTAAATTACAAATTGTACATGAGAGTGTTGTTATCACCTATATTATGGAGAAAATTTTGAGAACATCAGAGATGCTTTTTATTTAATCTCTGAATTTACAAATGCGTTTCTTTCATTGTTACGGTGATCAGTAATGCTGCCACCTGGAGCTTTACTTCATGTCTCATTTCTCATTTTTGTCAGAAAACCAGATCTAAAGTTACATGAAAAAAGTACTTAGGGGTATATATTTTTTAAAAAAAATCTAACTCTCATAGGTTGTTAATAAAGAGAGAAAATACTGAAAAGCATGAACCGGGAAGTTCCAGTGGGAAGGCAATTTTGAAAGACAGAAAAAGCAGCATGGATCTTTAATAAACTGATAAATTTAAATCCATTTGTATGGTACTGCATAATTTGATTCAAATTTTTATGTGTTTTAAAATAACAATACTGATTATTTTTTTAGAAACATTAAAAAAATTCCATTTCTATTATGCTATTCTGTCGCAACAAGCTGCCTATTTGTTCAGGTTGAGAAAAAAGGTGGAGAGAGACCTTATATACTGTCCTCAGGTCTGATGCAAATGTGCAAACGTTTGGAATAGCTTTGTGAACTTGGACTCAGATTTCCTAGATTTCTTTCAGGTTAAAAATAGATTATATATCAATATTTTTCAAAAAGTTCTCTGATGCAGCAGTGTGACAAATAGCTTTTTACCTATTGTACTCTCTTATCAGTCTGTATTATCAGCAAGTATGACAGATTCCATCAGTTTGTGTCTATAAAACTGGATATAGATTATTTTATGTTGTAAATTTGTTTTGACAGTTGACCTTTGACAGTAGTTGAATTTTGGTCAAATTCAAAATCATATGGCAAAAGTTAAGTCCTCTGTCTTGTTGCGTGTACTAAAAATGTTCATTTTTTGTCTGGTACTGACAACCTTAAATCTGAATGGAAAAGTGATAGAAAATAATTTACAAAAGCAGGAACCAGCTGTTAATTTCATATCCTGAAAAAATAATGTATCTTTGCTTCACCATATGGGGGTTTTTTCTAAAATTTTGACCCTCATTATTGTTTGAAGACATGGCCTGACAGTTCAGGAAATAGATGTAAGGTTTTCCACTACCATGGGTATTGGATTCACCACTTAATTGGAAGGCAGCATGTATTCAGGGATGTCTGGAGTCATGATATTCTGGGATATATCCATTTGGTGCTTTGTTTTGTTGCAGAAATAAATCAATGCTCATTTAATGTTTGGTCCAAACTTTACCAAAGTTAATATAACAATGACATTGACTTCAGCATTCTTTGAATGGGAGTCTGGAGCACCAGATTAATCATAGAACCACACAGGGTGACTCTGAATCTACCTTAGATTAGGGTCCACTCTCTAGTGGCTAGAAATGTCAGATCACTCTTTGGACTAATTTCAGATTTTAAGTGGCCAAGCACAAAGAACAGCTAAGTAATTGCTAACTTTTTTTTTCAAGTGATTCGCTAAAAGATATAGTCTACCTTTAAAAAGATAGTGTTTTCAGTCACATGAGAATTAATCCTGTTACATAACAGTTGCTCCATTTGCTGTTTCCATCATTTTCTAAAAGATTTTTTGTAATTCTGTGAGGCTGAACCTAGGTCTAGTAGACCAGTAATTACCTCATACAGAGAGAGTCAGTTTCATTTTCAGTGCAATTAGTGAATGACACCAAGAGTGTGTGAAGTTTCCTCCTAAGCAAGCAAGATCAGGCTGCACATTTGATCAGTTTTAGCCTTCCTTTGCCTCTGGCTCTGCAGAGCTGGGTGGAGCAATGGACCATGAAAGGAAGGAGGTTACACACCAGAAAATGACAAGACTTACACTATTTTCTGTGTCCTGCATCCTGGCAAACGTTTATCAGGGTAAATACGTGCAGCTCCTGCTAGCCTGTAAAATATTGAGTTAGCAGGGTTTAAAGTCTCTAAATCAACATAGTTTATCTTTACTACCTTGAAGGTAAGAAAAAAACTTAAAACAAGATCAGCAGCCAAAACTATGGGCTGTGGCGACCATGTTTTTTCAAGTTTTCAGATTTCAGCTCTGAGTTCACTGCCACCTGCCCACCTGGCTCAAGAAGACGTATGAGCATTTACCTGATAAACACACATAAAAATAAAAAAGTATATCTAAAATACATGCCAAAATTT
This sequence comes from Phaethon lepturus, assembly GCF_000687285.1. Classification (NCBI taxonomy): domain Eukaryota; kingdom Metazoa; phylum Chordata; class Aves; order Phaethontiformes; family Phaethontidae; genus Phaethon; species Phaethon lepturus. Next base: position 13,687 of record NW_010519821.1, read on the forward strand.
GAGTTCTTGGATGACTAGAAGTACAAACCTCTCTTTAATGTGAGTGCAGGTAGACTGACAGTTCTGTGAAATTAAATTCTCTCTTTACCAGTTAAAGCATAAGAGGTGATGATACGGGTTTTGTTACATTGTTTTGCCATGGCACTTCAAATAAACTCAGGAAGGCTTGTTTGGGAGGAAATGTTCATTAGTATAGTATAGATTTGCACTGAACCTGTGTGATTTAGGCTGATAATCTAGCTCTTATTAAACATAAAGCCCTAAAACTGCCTCTGTTATGGAAGTTGTATTTCTATAAACAACTCTTTAAAATCAGTTCCCTATTCTTGAAGACAAGTGTCTGTAATAAACAGAATTATTTTTTTCCCGAAAGTCCCTTTATAATTTCCCCAAACTCGTATGTTACATGAGCATTTTACACAGGTTTAAATATTTGCACTTTCACATTTATTCTGTCCTTTTCACTCTTTTCATGTTGTAGGCACTTGCTTTACAACACATTTGTCTTTATCTCCTTCTGATACTGTTCTGATCCATCTTAGAAACATTAACATGTCTCTAGAAAAATGTAATTAAGGGGAAAATCAAGAAAACCTAAAAAATTCCTCTGTCAATATGGTAAAACTTTAGTCTGTACTATCTTTGTGGAAGTTCTCCTTGCATTGTTCTTACCTACTGCCCAGTCTTGACAGCTGGAGATAGGATTTAATTGCAATGTCTGTGTGAAAGGTGATAGTAAAAAGATGGACTAGGGAGGTATGTGTTGTCTCTGCTTGATTCAATAAAGAGAATAACTTGACTAAATCCACATCTGAAGGCAGGGATGTCATGAGTGAAGGGAAAGTAGGAAGCTTTTTATTTACTATAATTCAGAATTTGATTAATTTAATTTTGAATAAAATAAATTTTATTTTGTGTGTGTGTGAGGGGGGATATTGTTAATCTTTAGGGATCTTGCTATACAGAGAAGGTATAAACAATGACCCCATCAGTGTCGGCCAACTCATTATCCCATCACACAACTGTTGACCTCAATGTTACCATAGGATAAGTCTGAATTCTGGAGCAGGCATACTGCCACAAATGATCATATTTCCAGGAACAGGACATAGCATAAAAAAATTAAAGAAATTTAAAACTTACTCCTGCAATGCTTTTCTAAAAACTGAAAAAAGTGTTCAATAAGAATGCTTCTTTTGTTCATTCCCTAAAGGGGAAATCCTGTAGAGATAGTCTCACTCCTAAGAACATGAACTTGTGATAGCAAAGATAAAGGGTTTTTTTTTCTTTTAGATGGGTAGCATAGCAAAAAGCAAATGGAGTATTATTCACTCTCAAAGAAGTCATGTGAAAGAAAAATTACGGTTTTTACTCTACAGAAGGTCCTTTTGGCTAGATTCACTAAACTATATCAGCCAGTGTAAAATCAAGATCAGAAGCACAAATTAAGTGGCCATATTAAGCTGAAATTTGAAGATTTCCCCTGTGACATTCAGTGCCTTGAATCTCAGGCCAGACCCTTGGCTCCCTATGGCATATTTCCTGGTTGCACCATGGAAGAGTGCAGTGCACAGTGCTAAGATGTCTCCACTAGCACAGTGAAGGGGTGTGCCAGCTGGATCCATGAGCTCCGTATGGCTTGTTCCTGTGCTTTGTTCCTGAGACCCACATTAGCCTTCCCATCTGCAACCTTCTGGTACTCCCTTCACTCATGAGGTGTTTCTGAAACATTTCCCTCATGACTGTAGAAAAGAACTTGAGAAATTTTCTGAGCTCAATAATTAGTGGTATTACATGGTAATGCTGTCAGTTAGGAGTGATGGAAACTTTCAGCCTAGGATCTTGGCCTCCAATCCTGAGATATTCCTCAAGGTCCTTCTCTGTTCTTGCCACAGACTGCAAAAATTTTTGTGTGAAGGTATTAGATTTTCTTAGAGTAACAGTTTTAAGATTTCAAAGTTTGAAATGTAACAACTTCTTGAAATGTGAAGCCTGTTGATCTAAGTTAATGCTTTGTTGTGTTTTGTTGAGGGTGTCATATATGTGTGACAATCATAAAGATGTGTGAATGTAATGATCCCACTCTTTGTTTTAGTCAGCATCAAAGTGTTCTGTATACTCTGTTGATATTGAAACTTGTTCTAGACAATTTAAAATATGGAATATAGGGATGGGTAAAGCTTAGGACCACAGTAATTGCTATCTTAGGAGTCTGAAAAGAGCAAAAAAATGGTGCAAAGTAGTATTTAAAATAGCCCATTGTTTAAAGCAATGAGGTCCTCCAGGATGTTAGGTGTGATGCCTACTTCTCGTGTGAATCATCATTGGGAAATAAATCCTAAGACAATGGAAATACGCTTCATTGTGCATGAAAGGTGCAAAAGCCTTGCATAAGGCACACAACATGCAATGCATATATCAAATTGATTCTTTACTCATGCTGAAATTTCTCAGTGTGCTGAAGTTCTGTGACAGGAATGTTAAGGATGCTGAGAAACCCAGATGACCTAGTGATGAGGACTATTGGGATAATTGGAATATTTGGATTATAATGTTTTTTTGAAAAAAAACAAGACTATTGCACAATAATGTTTTTCCAATAGTTGAACTGATGATGCCAATATTTATGAAGACCTTTCTCATTGTTGTCCAAATATTAGGTTCTTAATCAAAAATGGTTTGGATGCTGAAGAAGTGAAAAACTTTTAAGAACACAAAGATCAAGGTAGTTCTGTAATTTTGGTCTGAGTGGGATATGAGCATTGCAAGGTGACACCTGGTACTAACAATAAACTGATGATGACATGCAAATGAAAGAGTTCAGTGTTTTAGATCAATGTTATGTGTTTCTGGGGAGACTACTACATTGAGTATCAGGACCTTTTTCCAGGAGAGGGACAAGCTGCAACCTGCTTAAGAATATAAGCTTCTGTTGCTGTTTGCAATTCTGCCAATGCCAGTAATCTCTTGCTATTCCAGCTTCATAGAAAAAGCAATGGATTTACTCATCTGAACACAGCAGATATTTAGATCATCAGAGGTTAGGATTTCATTATCAGCAGGGAACAGCTGATCTATTGTTTTTATTAACATATTAAGGAAACATTTTATGTCTTTCCTGATAGTTATACCGTATTTTAACATATTCTTAGCAGAAGAGAATTTCTGAGACTCAAAGCTTGTGATTCCATCAGAAAATTAATATTAGTGTTGTAAAGTTTTTTCTTATTTGCAAATAATCAAGTTTTGTTGGGGTTGTGAGTTTTTTTTTTGTTGTTTGGGTTCTTTTTTTTGTGAATGAATCCTTTTTCGTAGCAATACCCAACATAGGTTTTTTAAGCTGGGGTTTGTGGGAGTACAGTGGATTGTTGAATTCCCTGAATAAGCTTGATTTTAGCCACTTTTAACTTTTCTAACTTTCACCATTTCTTCAGTAACTTTCTGGATTTGATTTATATAGAGAGAGATATTATATAAAATTTATACAGAAACATACATAAATCCTTTGTAACCAATGCAGGTCCATAAAGAATGCACTGGACCGGCTTCATCTTGAAGTGGAAAAGACATCAGTAAATACAGTAAGATCTTAGTCTGAAAAAATGTAGAGTTTTTTAGGAAAAATGCAAATAAAGATATTTTCATGTTCTGCAGAGCCATCTTCAACTGTAAACCTGCAAGAACTTTAAGACTTGAAATCTTTACTAAAAGAAATACCAGATATCCTGTTATAACCTTTGGCAAATTCTTGTTTCTTCCAAAATAATCTTTCATTTCTAGTGCCAAAGTCCCAGCACTGATAATCTTTCCTTGAATGCTACTGCACAAAAAAGAGAAACATTCATGCATACCTGTCTGGTTAAGAAGATTAGATATTAGCTATCTAAACCACCTCTAAATAATATTAGGAAAGGCTGGGGATAAGGAAACAAAAGAACTATTATAATAAGCCTGATAGTGGTTCATGTGACACAGAGTGCAGCTGATATTCTACTAAAATAAAGTGTAAAACTGTGACATGTTAATAGGATGACCTACATTCAGGATAGTCCCTTTCAATTGCTGATCAAATATCAAAAAACTTTAGAAATAGCAAAGCTCATATTACTTTGGAAAATCACATTTAAAAATACTTGATATCAACTTGAAATTTACTTTGTTGTAAAGATATCCAAATGATACATAATTTCAAATCAATAACAAGTAAGTTACATAGTCAATGCAATCAATAAAACTGATGGATATATGTTATGGCATCGTTGATTCTCCACAGAGCCTGCTCTGATTTATTTGCATGCTAGTTATCTCATCAGCAGGATTTTACTTTACAGGTCCATGACAGCACTGACTTAAATTATTAAAGAATAAAGCTAAAAATATCCTTTTTTGTTTCTTTTATTGAAATACTGCTAGTTAGTTAGCTTTTTGTCTTAGATGTATTTGAAGTGTTTTAAGGTACCTATCATATATAAATTAATATTTATTAACTGAGTGGGTTTTTTTCTTCATATTCCTTCAAGTTTTCATTTCTAGTTTTGAAATCAGACTGTTGCTGAGGTTAACAGAAACCTGTTCAGTAGCTTTTGGTGGTTTTTTTGGAAACAGTTCATATCTTTTCTACAGTTCAGTATAATTTTAATACAGATATATGTCACAGTTATATTTAAAGCAAGTACATTTTCCATTCCTAAATATGCTGACATTGAGATAAGGTTGCTCTGTTAACTACAGCTACAAGGAGTACAAAAGACACCTGAAAGATATATTCTGAAAGAGAAATAACTTATGCTACATGTTAGTCATTAGGTTGACAATGCTAGCTGAGTAGAGAAAGAAGCTATTCAAGAGAAAATTTTACACTGGAGAAAAAAAAATACTTTCCTGAATATTTAGTGAGGACCAGATATTATGATAGCAGAGCTTCACATGATGAAGGGTCAAGAAATAGGGAGGAAGTTGTCAGTACTGTGACAAGAAAGCAAATGAGGCTCCCGAGTTAAATTCTTAGGTGCCTGTCACAAATGAGTGGTTTAGAAAGCTTAAAGAATCACTGCCAAAGGTATTAGAACAAAAATTATTTTAATATGAATTTGTAAAAAGCATAACTTAACAGGATTTGATGGCAAGGTTCACTTTATTACTTATTCAACATGGAAAACGTGTACAAAGGAAAATCAAACTAGAATTGGGTTAGAATGCTTTAAACATGGATCAGGGGAAATGATTTACACAGGGTCAGGGAAATGGAGTCAGAATCAGGCTGGTGTGTTTTATAAAGGGATTGGGGAAAGAAGATGAGAGAGGTCCTCCCACTGAGTCATGAGATTCAGAGTGTACCCCCTTGCTTTCTACACTGCTATTCAGGGGAGTCTAGGTATGTCTAGATCCAACCTAGTCCCAGACTTGATTAATGGTTTATGTCTAAAGAGATTAAGTGCAGGGATCTTGGTGTGATAATTTAACGTATGTTTTTGTGTTCGTACTCAAGAATAGAAGCAATTTAATGTGGAATAGCAGCAATGTAAAATTCATTAGCATTATTAATGTAAACCACAATATTAAATTATATAATTTTCTAGCAGAACTTAGTTCATTGATAATCAACAACTTGTTATGATTAACGCAACAACTTAGTTAAAGACTTAACAAAGTTTTCAAGTTGCACAGACACACAGAGATAAAGATACAGAGATATATAAAGAGATACATAAAGGTCTACTTCTTAAAAATTCCCCCTGAATTCAGTGAAATATTCACATCCGACGCCTTTGCATTTCTCAGTGGGTGAGGGTTGAGCCTCAAGGAGTTGGGGTTTCAGCCCAGGCCCCATTGTTGGTCTTCAGTGACAATCCTCTGAATTTCGCAAACTTGAGAGTTCGTGAACTCTGAGAGGCGTCCTACTCAGATGCAGCTGCTGGTTGCAGCCCGCTTCAGTCTGGGTGAGCTCAAAGGGCTTCACTTAGGACTGCTGTTTATAGGGTCTCAAGATGATTAACTTTAGGCATTAGTAAATTTCCATCCTGGCCACAATCAGGGTTGGTATGTTAAAGGGCTGTCAGGGGATGACTATTCCCACTCTTGTTTCCTGCCTTAGCCAGGCAACCGAACTCCAGGTATGATCAATGCCATTCCCCACCTTAGCTATGCAAGAGTGCTTGGTATAGTCAAGGGGCTCTTAAACACCAAACTCCTTACACAAAGGCCAAGGCTTGCCAGGCAACTGAATTTCTAAGGTCCAGGAGCAAGGGATTGGGCATGGGAAATGCACCACCATTTCACCTCCTGCTTGTGAATTTTTGACATCCACTTGATTTTCCAAATTTTTATGAATCCAGGCTCTTCTTCCAGTTGTGTAAGGTATGATTCTGTGTCAGGTAGCATATCTGATTTTATCACAGAGCTGTTACAGAGCAGAGGCATCTAGTGTTGGCCCAGTTTTACCGATGGCATAAACCAGAATATGTCCTCATGCAGATGCTTGTAATTGGTAATACACACCAGTATTATTTTTCACGTCATGTCATTATCCATCTCCATGCCTAAATTTGTGTCAAATACTTAACTCTTGAATCTCATTTCTGCTTTTCTTTTTTTCTTCACTAAGTTTGGGTTCCAGGTGATGCCCGCTAGACATGTGAAAATTGTAGATGATGTGTGCATGGGAATGTATACACACACGTACTATCTATATAATACAATTATATTGTGAAAGGCCTAGATAAACTTCATGCTTACAATGCTGGAATAAATTTCAGGAAAATAGTTTTCAATTTGGTTAATAGTTGTATCAAAACGTTGCTGTCTGACAGATAGCTTGGCCTGGGATGTTCAGTCTAGCTGGACAACGTGAATTTCTGAATCCTCACAAATCAAACAAGATTTTGTTGCTGGAATTTCTCAGATTGATTCTGAACCCCAGATTCAACCTCCCTCCTTTCCCCATGCTCTCTGCCACATTTATGCACCATTTGCTCAAGCTGGTGACTGTCCAAAATGACAATACATGTCAAATACTACAAATATATGATCTCAGAAGTTTACTCTGTGTGCTACAAGTTGCGTAAGTAACTGTTTGTGTGTAGCACGTACCTTAAAGAACACTTGATAATAAACACATAGACAGCATCTTCCCTGCAGAATTATGAATAGAATCAAACAATTTTGGTCTTGGATATATTTTTGTGGTGGTTTTTATTCTACATGTGTGTGATGTTGTATCACTTTGAATTGTTAAAGGTTTTGGAAGTAATCAATTGATTTGCAGTTATCTGCTGAAAGGTTTACTAATTAAAAAAAAACCCAACAAACAAATTAAAAGCTTTTTCCATTTCTTCATCTCTTTGTGGTAGTCTGAAAAATGGCATTTCCAGCAGCGTTCTTCTGGTTGCCATAAAAATCTTGTTTGATTTATGATAAATGTTAATTGCCTTCATATAGCTTCCAGCCTGTCCAAGTAAGTGCTCTAGGACAATAAATGCCACACTCATTCAAGCACACTGTGTTCGGAATATTATCTGTTAAAGCCACTGTGGATTAAATGAAGCAGATAATATGTGATGAAATGTTTATTCTCTTCTTTTGGCTCATGAGACAAGTATGCATTAGTACATCGCTAGATGTCTTGCCTGAAGGAAGAGAGTTCCTTTGCAGTTGTGTGGCTCTACACTGGATGTACATAACTTTTTTGTTGGTGGAACAGGAAGACAAACACTTAGCTGGAGAAGAAATATATTTTCTCAGGGCAAAAATTATTGTAACCTGAGGTGAAACAAACTGGAAAAACATTAAATTCAAATTAAGAATGCACTTTTTAATCAGCAGAAGTACCCCTAAAACAGAGGAATGATATTAATCAATGTTATTTTCTCAGCCAGTTACAGAGGAATGAGAATCTTTTCCTGCATTTGACTAAACATACCCAGTATCCTCTTAGAGTTGTGAAAACTCAGTATGTTCCTTTCATGTCTTTTTTTTTTTTTTCAGACATTTTGCCTCAAGGGACATGGCTTCAAGTAAATCCATCACAGAAAAGTATCAACAGTGACACCTCCACTGCTGCAGTACATGATGAAAGGTTACAGGCTCTGATCACTGCAGTTTCCAACCCTACAGTGTCATTACTGACCTCCCCCAGCCTCAGGCAAATTCAGAGACACCATTTAACCTCACCTTAAACGTGTAAGATTTTCTTAGAATATTTTAATTACCTTTGTTATAAAGAAGGCACAGAATTTCTGTATCTGCGTTTGTATCTATATGCCTGTCTTTCTCCCCTCATCTAATCTTATATCTATTTGTATATAATTGTATCTAATCTCTATCTAATCTATATAGATCTCTGTAATCTAACCTACATGATCTCTGTCTCATTTATATATACATGTATGAATATATTATATTAAAATATATACATCCTTATCTCTATCTCTGTCATTTCTATCTCTATGTAATTTACATCATATTTGTCTCTATTTTTACTTCCATTCTCCCTCTCCCTCTCCCTCTCTCTCCCTCTCCTTTTCTCTCTTCTCCCCATCCCTGTCCCTGTCCTTGTCCCTGTCTCTAGGTCTTTATCTCTATTATCTCTATCTATGTAACCTATGTCATCTTTGTCTCTATTTTTATCTCCATCTTCTCTCTATCTCTTCTATATATGCATGTATGTATACATACATCTGTAGCATCTGTATCTATACATCTCTGTCTATATATTGTAGTATTTTATTTTTCATTCTTGACCATGTTCATACATTAAGTAAACTGGCATTAATAAAATGCAGAGAAATTGGCAGTCAATGCAAAGCCAGACAAGTAAGTTTTGCAAGTATCTCTATGCGAGATTATAACACAAAAAATATTATTTATTTCTAGCCAAGAGATCAAGATTGGCCCTCTTTTTAATCTCTGTCATTTCTTCAAAACAGGTATGTTGGAAGGAAATAATGGGATTCCAATTGATGAATAACATGTAGTTGGCGGTTCACCACTGTTGTTATCAAATGAGAAATGCTGAAAACTGAGGTCTATATTTAAAAAATATTGAACATAAGTGGAAGCAACAAAAAGTGCATGTAAAACAAAGGTAAATAAACTGGATTACTATAGATATATCTGTACAAAAGTCCTGGGATTGGTGGGAACAATTCAGTTTAAACTGCACACAGAATAAATACTTCCTATTTTCAGTATTTATGTTTTAATATATTTCACATTCTCCTTTTCTACCTGAGAGACCCCCCTAACCCTCCTCAACCCTTAAAGACTGTGGTATGTTTCACAATGCTATTCTTATGAAAGAAATAATCAAGAAGGGATTTTTTTTCTAACCACTTAAAAAGCTTGTTGACATGATTAATGATCCTCTTCTTTTTTAATTCAGAGGGGAATTAACTGCCATGTTGAAGCATTTGTGGTTTGAAACTTTGCTTATGTATGCTTATGTCTGTGTTTACATTTTTAAGATACAGTTATGATACCTTTGCTCACTATATTAAGCTTTTCTCAATGTCCCCTTGACCTTCATAGACTGACATGTTTGTAGTAGTATTATTAGTTCCTATAATTAGCTAATTAGTGATACAAACCTGTCCATGATCTTTTCTTTTAGTGCATGTTCTTCCTTCTGTATGCAAATATGTTCACAAAATTTTACAAAAAAAAAAAGTAATTTTTTTTTTTTTTCAGGAAGTGTTTTAGCATAGACTAACTTTCCTCCTGTATGAATTTAACACCGGAGTCAATCTGTGCTTAGAGGTGCAAAATATTATGGAAGAGGTTATAATGATAGAACTCAGTCTATGCAATAGATATTCCTGAATATGTTTGAACACATTGTGTATTTAGGAGCATTTTTCTGGAAAACAAAGAGAAATCTATCACACATCCCTTTTAAAAGCTCAGACAGAATGTCATTTGACTATATCTTTCATAGGAAAGTAATCATAGACTTATAGAATCATAAAATCATCAAGGTTGGGAAAGATCTTTAAGATCATCAAGTCCAACCTTCAACCAAATACCACCATGTTGGGAATTTTTCTCCTTCCAGCCGATGCCAATATGTATTCTTTTCCTGTTTATTTCTTTCTGTGTTGGCTTGAATGTTTCTTCTTACAGGGCTTTTCTTCCTGTGTATTTTTTGTCTTCTCCCTTGTCACACCCTACCTTTTGTTTGTAGAAAAGTGACATCCTCAAAACAACCCTGTTTCTGTTGTCTTGGAAAGCATGGATCTCTTTCCTAGTTTTCTTTCAAATTACATTTTGTGTAATTTCTAATTAGCTTCATTTTCCCCACCTGTCTGCATTCCGTATCAGCTTTTTAAAAAATGTGTCTTTAGAACTGTGACTAATATTCAACATGAAATCTTAGCAAGATTTTGGACAGTAGCATTCAATAAAACCATTTTTCTCTGAGAATTAACTAATAAATTCTACATTTACCTATTTTTTGGGTACATCATGTTGTTGACGGGAAAAAAGGGAAAGTCAGCCCTTGCTAACTGAGCAAGAGACAATTTCCAGAATTTTACAAGCAGAACAAGTGGAAATGTAAGTGGTGATAATTGGGACGTAATTACTCCCCATAGAATTTTATGTACTCTCTGAGATGCATGCGTGGAAAGAGACGGAAACAAAAGATAAGGTTGCTTCATTTTGACCCTTAAGTAAAGGTGTAAATAAAAATATCCCAAATAGACTAGAAAACACAGTTTAATGTTCTGTTCCTGAAGGAATATTATTTAACCTTGGAGTTTTATGTAACAGAAGTATAAGGTTGATTTTTATGTATCAGTTATATCTTATTTCTCTTTTTCTCTGCCTCTGTGCCCAGGAAAAGAGTTTCTCTGGTTTTTGAGATATATTTTTAAATATTGGATTCATGTAGCATTTGGTCTCACAGCTATTGATAAAACAGGAGAATCTATATAGTGCTTGAATCAGTCAATGAGATGTAAAAAATAATTTATTTGTTCTCTGAAACTCTAACAGAAATCCCAGGGGTGTCAGAGGGACTCACATAGGAGTTCAGTGTTAGGCTGTAAGCATGCCTATTCTGTTAACTGAAAGCCTGCCAAAAATAAGTGTTTTTAAAGAATTTCCTTGTTAACCTGTACGACAGCACTGACAGTTGAGTGGTGTTTTGATTCTACATGGCATGAGGGAAGGAGATGGACACATATCTCATTTCAGGAGAGGAGTAGGAGCACCTACTGAATGCCAGTGACAGTGCAACGCTGCTGTGCAACACTAAAGGTAAAATCATTTCAGGTGGAAGGCCAACAGGAAGGCCATAGATTTAACCAAAAGAGAAAAATCAGACTAAAAAAGTTAGGGATTACATTTTTTAAGAAGTACTTACATTAAAAAAACTGTTTAAACTGAAAACTGCACCGCCAAAAGTTAATAGGCATCTAGACGGATTTTAGTACAGACAGTCTTCCTGTCTGAGTACTTGACTGCCCTCGTGGTGTGAATTGCATTTTGCGATATGCTGTTTTGGCAAGTTTTTCATTGCATATTTTTGAGAAAGGAAGGAGGTGGGAGCGAAAAGAATCCATTCCAGAACAGCCACCTGTGTAATGGTTAGAAATGTTCTGCTTTGTGGGAAACTGACAACGTTGTCTTCTCTAACTGATTAGAAACATCTTGATCACAGAGTTAGAGCCAATTCTCTTTCTTTTTTTTTTTTTTATTTTACTAAATTCGTCTAAATAATTATGTTACATGAGAGAGAGAGGAAGAGAGAACTAATTCAAAATAGAAAATGGTCTTCCATATATCAGGTGAGTGGTGAAATCCAACCTGAGAGGTTCCCAAGAAAAAGTTTAGCAAACTTGCATTTACTGACATCTCTCCTCAGATGTTTTCTTGACATTTTTTTTGCTTTTACTATTAATGTTATACTGAACTAATATGTTTCAGTGGTTACTGCCACATGCCACAGACTTTCTTTTTAATATTACAAAGGAAGTACTTAAAATCTTATAGGTGCACTCTTAAATTTTTTGATAAAACCACAACTGGGAAGATGTGAATGTCTGTGGTAGTATTTGATGTGTTGTCTGGAAAGTTAAACATACAATCTAGGTACAGGCAGCTATATGGTGCCTAAGGCTGCATGGCATGTTCTTATTGTACAGTGCATCTTTAAGATTTTTTTTTCTCCTATTCTCTTGATGTTTTCACTGGCTCTTTTCTCTAAAAGAATTTAGCAAGGTACTTCTTGTCTTGTTTGCTGAAGCAAATATTTTTCCATTGTGTTGTTTTCAGATGCAAAGTGCTTTATCATGGCAAAGGATATTTTAAGCCTGACATTACTGTCAGAGAGAAAGAAACAATGGGAGGTTAATGACTGATGTTTCAAAGATTGTGGTAATCACTGAAGTCAAGGTCAGAAGTGATTTCATTTCTTCCAAAGTAATATAGATGCATCTTAGAGGAATATGCAGTCACATGATAACAAAAACTGTCCTATTATTTTTGGAAAAAAATGGTGGAACCTCTCTGTCTTTCTGATACGACAAATCTATGCAGATGCTCTGCAGTTTGTTTAAGGGCAAACCTTAACAGGGAAAATAAATAATTGCCTGGTTTTAGTTTCTTGAGTGTTGAAAAGCAGAGAAGGGATGAGAAATGTAGAAAGAAAAAGAAGACAACATAGCAACAGAAATTAATGGAAAAAAATCTATCAGATAGTTTGCATATTTAGCTAAATGTCAAGTAACAGAAAATTCAGTGCCATATTTTTAGGCCATCATCAGAGACAGAAATGCGCACTTAAAAGAGAACAAACCTGACACTTTGGATAATATGACATTTTCTGTCACTGGATAAACACACATAAAAAAAAATCTACCTCAACATATACAAGTTTTGTATAAAATCATGAGAGTTTTGTTGTTCTACAGAACCACATTACTGTGATAATACATGCACCTGTAATCTCAAAAAGGTTAAGACTGTTTTTTTTTAAAAATTACTCCCTTGAGTTTGAGTGTTTAATCAATAGCAACATGCCCACACAAACTGTACTCTCAGAATTTGATTATGAATTGAGGAGCAGAGTTTTGGTTGAATTCAACTTTGGTTGGCATAATTTTTTCAATGCTTAGTTAAGTTAAAAGAACATAATTCTTAACTGTAGAAGAGATTGAACAAAACCAAACCAGTTTAAAATGCCATATAAATATAAAGACAGCATTAGATACTGAAATTGGATTTATCTGAGGTCATAACACAAGGCTTAATGAGTATTTGTTCACAAGAGAAAATTGTCTGCTGTGGCCCTGATTAGAATACACAAGTTTGGGCTAGTTCATTTCTAGCAGTGTTCAGTGGCCTCATGTAGTTCACTACTGTTCAGAATAAGTTTCTGGATTGCTGTGGGTGTGAGAGCAAAAGCCACTTAGTACAGGCAAATAGCATAACATTGCTTTTTGTCTAGCATGTTCTTGTAAAAACTGTTCAAAGACTGAGATCCTACATCTATGTATGCAAGATCGTAAATACATGGTCAGATTTTTATGCATGCACTCCATATCTAAAAATACCTTTTAGTACTGAAGTACTTCAGTTTGCTTATTCTGACCTTTTTTTCTTCCTATTTATTATAACGAAGAAAACATCTAAAACTAAACAGATTCAGAAAAGCTAGGTTTCATCAAACAAAAGGTTTGAAGAGGTTCTCTGTTGAAGACACTAGCATGATTTTCCTGGGTAAATGTTTCTGTATCTGTACTTTTTTCCTTAATTCATACAGAGCAATAACTGATTGCAAATGCAAGAAAGTGATTAGGTTTGTAGCCTTGCTCCTGGGTGGTATTGTGTGTGCAGAATGGGAATGACATAAAAGAAAAATATAAAAAATAGCAAGGCATGAATGAAGGTAGCATTCTGCACAGTTTTAAAGAGATTTTGAAGTACAATATTGTATGATTACAATTACAGATACCTTACTTACAGATACCTAAAAAACTTTTTTTACTCCCTATATGGTAGTATCTTCCAAGCATAAACACTTGATGGTCAGAAAATGAGGACCTCAAGGGTCTCTCCTGGGGCCTGTCTGTTTAATGTCTTTATTGGATACCTGGGAAGGTAACCAAATGCATTCTGTAAGTTTTTCAGGTGACACCAACTCTGTGGGGCTGGAGTCGGGAGGAGGGACATTTTCAGGACACCTAACAGCACCCTGGTGTCTACAGTGAGGGAATCGAGGGGATAGGAGTGGACGGGAAGGTTAGACTGCAGCTGGAACTGGAGGAGAGGTTCAGACTACATATATTGTAATCAAAATGTCACCCTGAGGATAACTAAGAGGTAGAGGATGTTGCCCAGAGTGATCGTGGACTCCCCATCTCTGGAGATTTTCATGCCCCTTTGGGACAAAGCCCTGTGCCCCCCCATCTGAGTTCAGTGTTGGCCTTGCTTGAAGCAGGGGATCACATTCAAGACATCCCAAGGCCCCCTCAACCCACATGATCCAGTGATTCTGTGCACAAAACAGAGTCTATGAGAAATGTTTATGCCTTCAAACAGCAGTTATGAGAGGTATTTATAGGCTGTGTAACAAGGAAGGCTTACTCTGAGAGCCAAACAGAACTGAACGCACTATTTCCATTTTAGTGCTTCCTTTGTTGTTTTTAATATTCTTGTAGGCACCTGTGCTGAACAGATGGGCTTCCTCATATGTGATTTGAGAGTGGCCTTTCAGTTCTATCAACTTCCCTGTACATTTCCTATTACATTTCTTTCTTTTTCAGCAGTTGTTTTTTCTCCCAGCTGCATAGGTTTCAGTTGTGAAGGAAAGTCATTAATAGCCAAAGAAAGACGAGTTATATCTTCTTAGTCCTGGTGCATAACATTCTCTGGAACATAAATTTTCAGCAAACCATCCTTTCCCTGCCTTGTAACTACCACAAAAGACTGGAACTTTACTGTATTAAGATTGATGTTTATTTAAAAAAAAAAAAAAAAAATCAAGTACTTTGTTGGATTTTAGTTCTTTATTACAAAGGAAACAAAATACAAGTTCTGGAAAAAACCTCAATTCTTTGAACATATGAACAATCATATAAAGGAAGACATAAGTTTCTCTACTCCACCATTCTGCTTCTGACAGCATCCAGCTGCAAAGACTTAGGAAAAGTACAAGGCAAATCTATGTGATACTCTCATGAGGGAATTGGCATACTGATGCACTTTGAGCCAAAAGCTGGATCTACATCTCTCTGTTTACCGCTACTTTATGGACTTCAGCATTAATTTGCCTCTAAGTCACTGGTCCCATCTACAATATCCTATGGCTAAAAATATAACCAGTTTAAATGATGTATGATGTGGAAGGTCACTTCTTTGTGTCTTTGGGTAGTTTAAAAAAATAAAAAATAAAAATCTTGCTGGCAACAGTCACATTGTTCGACATCTTCTTGTGTTCATCACACAGGTAGTTCAAAGTGATCTGAAGGACTTAGCCCTGGTTCAGATCCTTTTGTCTCTAACAGGGTTTGCAGCAGATAGTCCATGTATGTAGAGGATTCTACAGTACAGTTTCCTTTGAAAGGAATCTCATTTGCACAGAACCAAACCCATCCTGTAAATTGAACCAATTGGGGATGTTGGGTAACAGGGGACAACTGGAAAATCCACTTTAAAATCACAATCCTGCTCTGAACCAACAGTTCTGTATGCATCAGACTTGCTGTCATCTACCTCACTAATAGTATTAGTGGCTAAATTATTAATCTTCCTCAATGGAAGCCATTCTTGGCTTTTTTTACGCTATTTTACAGTCTCTAAATAATTTCTTTTTCTTCCATGTAATTTTTCAGAGGGAAAGCAAGTGGGAAAAAGGTACGAGGACTATACATTCTCTTCTAATTGTCAGTGCTACATGGATTTAAACAGAACCATAGTAAAGTTTTCAATTTTTATTTCCTTTTAATAATTCCTGACATTTGATTTTCTTTTCTGTTGCTGTTGAGTGCTGAGGTGGTATTTCCAGTGAATAAGGACACCAGGATCTTTTACCAGAGTAAAAATAGCTAACCAGAGTATATTTACAGTTAACTTATTTTTCTCTCCTTTCTGCTTTACTTTGCACATAAGGGCACTGAGTTTCGTCTCTC
Source organism: Phaethon lepturus (assembly GCF_000687285.1). Lineage (NCBI taxonomy): Eukaryota > Metazoa > Chordata > Aves > Phaethontiformes > Phaethontidae > Phaethon > Phaethon lepturus. Next base: position 29,814 of record NW_010519821.1, read on the forward strand.
ATTTTCTGGCCAGACCTGCAGCACAGTGCAAATCTTCCACAAGTACTCCCAGTCAATTTTCATTTCGTCTGTCTTGCAGGTGTTATTTCATTTACAAGCTTTGTCACATTACAGTTTGTCTCCTTTTCAGGACTTTTAAAATAAGTTAGCATTGTATTGGGTGGGGAGAACAAAAAACCTTCCTCCTGGTTGTGATACGTGACTATATATTATTACAGAGTAGCAATAATAACAACAGCAACAACAGTAACATACCTTTCTGTGGTTAAACCATGTGAGATTAATCCCATACCCTTACTGTTTTCAAGGTCTCTGCTTAAGAAAGGTTTCTAAAAAAACAGGCATATTCTGTCAGACAGATCCCAGTGATCTCTGAACTTTCTAAGTCCTGCAAGGTACTCAGAGGTATTTGTGAGGTATGATTTCCTTCTGTAAAAATTTATGGAGAGAGTGGTGAAGCATTGGAACAGGGTGCCCAGGGAGGTGGTGGAGTCGCTGTCTCTCGAAGTGTTCAAAAAACGTGTGGATGTGGCACTTCAGGGTATATTTTAGTGGTCAGGGTTAGGTTGATGGTTGGACTTGATGATCTTAAAAATCTTTTCTGACCTTGACGATTCTATGATTCTATGATTCTGTGATTCTGAACAGCCTGTAGCCATCAATATCTGCATTCCAGTCTTGGGCTTCGTCCCCAAGTATCAGTAACAATGTGTTTTGCTTTCAGCTGTGATAGAGTTAATTTTCTTCATAGAGATAGTGTTAAGCTATGTTTTGGATTTGAGATGAATATATGTTAATAACATACCGATCTTTTCTGGTTTTGGTAAGCAGTCAAGGACTGTCCAGCTGCTCATACTGGCCGGCCAATGCGAAGTCTGGCGGGGCACAGGAAGCTGGGAGTGGCACAGCTGCGACAGCTGACCCAAACTAGCCAAATGGATATTCCATACCATATGATATCATGCTTGGTATATATAGCTGGGAGAAGAAGAAGGAAGGGGTGGAGGGACATTCGGAGATATGGTGTCTGTTCCCAAGAAATTGTCATGCATGATGGAGCCCTGCTTTCCTGAATATGGCTGAACACCTGCCTGCTGATGTGAAACAGCGAATGAATTCCTTTTTTTGCTTTGCTTGTGTGTGCAGCTTTTACTTTACCTCTTAAACTATCTTTATCTCAACCCATGAGTGGTTTTCTCAAGTTTACCCTTCCAGTTCTCTCCATCATCCAACCCGGGGGGAGTGAGCGTCTGCATGGTGCTTAGCTGCCAACTGGGCTTAAACCATGACATGGCAACTAACTCATAGCTTTCTAGCATCACAGTGGCGTCCAATTCCTCCTGTTTTTTCCCCATGCTGCATGCATTGGTATAGAGGCACTTCAACTGGGCTATTGGTTGTGTCACCTTGTAAAGGGAACATCCCTTAATTCCTTTGAGGTATTTCACTGGTGTTTCCCTGTCGGCTCCTATGACCTCAGGAGTCCCTGACTCATCTCCATAAGACTTCAGGTGTGCTGTAGTGTAGCCAGCATGGCTCAGAGCAACAGGATGAGAGCCCTCTGTAGCACTCCCATCCCTCTAACCTTGATGTGTCATCCCATAGCTTGTCATGGGTGAGCCTGATATTATCCCCCTCACCCTTGGAGTCAAGTTTAGAGCCCTGTCAATAAGCCCCACTAGCTTGTGAGCAAAAACCCTCTTCCCTATTTGAGAAGGGTTAATCCTATCTGATGCCAGCAAGCCTGGTGCAGTGTTGCCCATCCCATTATCAAAAAATCCAAAACCCTGGCAGTGATATCAGGCACAGAGCCGTGTATTAATAGACTGGGCCCACCTGTTTCTTCCTATGTTTCTGCCCACAACTGGAAGGAGGGAGGAAAAATAACCTGTGCTCCAGATTCCCTTACCAGCTGTCCCAAGCCCTGAAGTCTCTTTCAATCACCGTTGGACTGAATGTTGCAGCTTCATTGCCACCCACATGGAAAAGCAGTAGTGGGTAATTGTCTAAGGGCTGTACCCAGTCTAGGAAGTTTCCTAGTGATGTCCTTAACCTGTGCCCCAGGGGAGGTAGTAGTCTTTCCTAACAAGAGGGTCTATCTGGCATATTGGACTCTCTGTTCCCCTCAGAAGGGCATCACCTACAGCTATTACCTGTCTTTTCTTCCTCATGGACGTAGTAATGGTACAGGGGGTAGACCTTTCTGACCTTGGCAATACCTCTGATGTAGATGGACCATCATCCACATCATCCATGGACTGTCCATCCACATTCAGATTCTCATACCTGTTGTATAAAAGGCACCTGAGAAGGTGACATGGGCAAGAACGGGGTTCTCTTGCCACCCTGAGCATGGCCTTGCCTCCATTTGCTCCTTTCCATTAAGTTACTGCCTTCAGCCTGGTGGGGAGAGGATAGAGGGTCCCCTTGATCTTGTTTTTTTTCTGGTGGTTTTTCCTGCTTATGTCTCAGGGAGGGCAGAGCATGGTTCCACCAGTCTCTCTCTTTCTCAAACTCCCTGATGCTCCTTAACCTTTCTACTTCCTTTTTTAATTCTGCCATCAGACTGAGTAGATAGTCCACCTGGTCACACCTCATAGCTGTTCTCGTTACTGCCGTCAGTTACCAGTGAGAAGCTCTGGCACTCTGCAGCCTTAGACCTGGATGGCTGCATGTTTTTGTAGGAAGTCTGTCTGGGTTACCACATCCATTCTGGCAGACATGGCTTTCGGCCAGGTGGATACCATAGCTAAGGTCCTCCTGAGAATGTGGTGACTCCCAACTTAACCCACCTCTTGAGCTGGTAAGGGTGACTGTGCCCTTCCTGCTTGCCCTCCCATGTAAACTGCTGCACCACTCTCTGTTTGCCCACTCAGTTGTCAGCACTCCTGGTGGTTAGTGCTCCCAGGCTGCTTTTTGCAGGCATGGGGGTGGCCACTGTTGCTCTGGCAATGGCCAGGCCTCCTCAGCATCTCCTGTGAGAGCTGTCAGCTCCTGGCTGGTCTATTTTCTTCCCTAGCATTTTCCTGCCTCAAGAAACCCCCCTGTGCACCAAGATCTGCTACACCACTGTGGATCAGACCAGCTCTGGAGCAGCTTCCCTTGGTTCCTGACTCTTGGTTCAGTGACAAGACCTTACAGCAGGAAACAGAAGAAACAGGAGGAAGAGAAGTCCAGGCTAAGGTGGGTTGTCCCCCTTCCCTCCATTCTCAAAAGCAAGGCTCCTGGTCACCACTTGTGGATGTTGGAATCACCCTCTCAGTGACATAGAGGGAACAAAAAAATGGTAGGAAGTCTTGCTCTGAAGAGGAATCAGACTGTTTCTAGAAGTTTCAGTTATTCTAAAAAGTTTGAGAGCTGGAGCTATGAGAAACTGAGATTTGAGTTTTAACTTGGTTTTGGATTGTAACCATTTGCACAGGACACAAATTATGGCTCAAACACAAAGCTGTGACTTGATCTAAATTCTGTGCACTCCAAGAAACCATAAATCACCTCTGCTAGTAACTCAGTTTTGCCTTTCCTTTTCTTCCCATTACCCTAGAGTACTTGATTCGCATGTAAATTATTTGGGTGAGTCATGTCATTTTGAACAGAAGGTACAAGCCTTGGTCATTCAAAAATGTTTTGAGCAATAATGTCAAACATTGAATTGAATGCGATTGATATTGAATGTAATATATGTTTGCTTTTTTTCACAGAATACCAAATGGAGAAAAAGTCAAGTAATGTTTTTTGTTTGTGCTGTTTTGTAACATCTTTCCTTGTGGCAAGTAAATTTTTTTAAAGATTGAAAATGTATTTTATTTATTCTGTTATATCTCTCTGTAGAGATAGCTTTAATCAGACCCTTGACACTGATACATAAGTACCTTGAACTCTTGAGTGTCTGATATTACAACATAAATAGCCACCTGTAACAAGACACCCTCTTTAAATAGAGGTTGTCCATGTTTTCTGAAAGAAGTTTTGCTGTTACTGTTGAATCGCTGTGAAAAGTTAATCTAATAGAATCAGATGAAAGACTGATGGGCTGGGAAAACTTATTTCATTGCAAAAATTTTTAAATGTGGCACTTCATTAATTTAGGACAGGGAAATTTGGTGATGTCTTGTATATGTGTATATCTGCCTGCCTCTGTGCCTGCATATGCCTGAGTTGTAGATGTTTATGTGCTTTCAAAGGGATTACGGAAGAGACATTTTAGAAAACACAAGCTTATGTGATACACTTGATAATTTACTTATTTTAAGGAAATGGAAGTAGTTTATTTAAACAAGCCCTAACAACATGTTCATCCACATAGTTCGGGCATTGTATTTAATATCATTAATTTTGATATGGAACTCTTTAGAGGTGCCCAGCAGAAAAACAGTGATTGTTTAAGGTGACCCAAGGAGCAACAATATTTTCTTCTCTTTGAGGAACTTGGTTGCAAAATAGGAACACGAGCTTCAAGCCTCTGCAGCCCTCAGTCTCCTTCTGTATTGCGTATGTACCTGCATGAACAGCAGCTCTGACCCTTCTCACATCCATTGTCAGACTGAGCTAGATTACATGCCAGGTGGAGAAGTCTGAAGTACAGTTTGCTGCTAATTTTACCCACCACAATGCTATGCTTTAGGGTAGTTCTCAGATATATGTTTGGAGAGATATCTTGTTTTAAGTTTCTTTTCCTTATGTCTAAATGAAAGTTTACAGGAATCCAGACTATTTTAATGATCAAGTGTTCATGTCAATGTTTTTATGCTGATATGAGAGAAGGATTTTTTGTCACAAATAACAGTACCTTTTCTGCTTCAAATGGTGATACGCTTCATGACTGAACTAGTTTCTGTGGCACCTTTTCTTGAATGAGGAGTCCACAGCCTCGTCCTTTTAACTAGCTGAATAGGTGAATGGAGATTTTATTTTTCCAAAGAGCGAAAGCCCAGTTTCATCCTTAAATGTGGCAATGAGTAATTCATTGTGCTGTACTCACAGTAGTTTATCTCTCTATGGCTTGAGATGTTCTAGCCTGCTGCAGACATGACAGTCTGAAGACAAGAGAAACAGAGAGATTATAGATGCGAAGATAACACATTTATATTTTTATCTTATTTTTAGAAGTACAACTAATTTTCTTGAGGCAGGTCTTCCAGTAGAAATGTTTTTATTCAGTGATAAAAAATTATTGAATATATGATTGTACATTGAAGGAGTGTGAATATATCACAGAAGTTCTGCTGGCATTATTTAAATGTATAAGTAAATAATAATTTATATATAGTATTTTTCATTTACAGCTTTCAGAGCATTTTTCTAAACAAGTTATTGTCACAGGAAATTTAAAAAGTTTTCTTAAAATCATGGGAAAGGTTATTGGCAGAGTGAATAACTAAAGCAAACATCTTGCATCTTGTCTGGTGTCCCATTTAACTGCTTATACTATTTCACTTACAGGAGTTCACGTTGACTACATATGTCAAGAGACATTTGCACGTTCATTAGTTTAGTCTGAAATAAATCTGGAGTCAGAAATTCCACTATGTAAATCTGCATAGCTCTTTTGACACGGGTAGAGCTGAGTTTTTAAAAGACTATACATTTTTACACTGTTGCTTATTCTTGTTAAAAGTGTCCTCAAATACGGGTGTTGCCTGCTGTCTGGCAGTTTCATTTGAGAATGAAAGTTCAAAAATTATACTGGTGTGAGAATCTTAAATGGTTGGCAAATTGATGCATAATTTAGCAGACTTGGTCCTCAGCTAGTGAAAGATCAACACAGTAATTCCTGAAGTCAAGACTGAGGACACAGCTCTTCAATTCATACAAACTTAATAGATATACCAAATCACTGTAAAAAATAGATGCCAGAATCCTCAGATGCTTGTAGTTATATCTAGATGTGAGAGAGCTGTTTAGAAAAACATTACCTATGCATTTGAGAGCCTAGAGAAAAATCAGAATGAGATTTTTCAGTCCTGTGAAAGATGATAATCACACATGGTAAGCCATTCACTAATTTCAAAGACCAACTGACACAGCAACCTTCCAGCAGTCAACATGTAGACACTGTACACTACGCTTGCCAACGCACTTCATGTGAGCACAGCTCCTATCCCATTTTGAGTACTACTACAGTCATGACCTCTATTTGTAATGGAAGTAGAACTAACAGTATCTTACTGTGCTTAGTGTATACCCAAAACCTGTACCTGGATTACCATAGTGCAAAAATCTAATGGTATATTGGGGGTGCATCGCTCCATGTTGGGACAAAGAGTCAGTAACATTGTTTCATGGTGTGAAACATTATGTAGTCACAGTTGTAGTATGTTATACAAAATTATTAATTAATATGTTTTTGCAATTAAAATATCTCTTTTAAAGCTGTAAATAGAAATCATGTGGACAATTAGATTTACAAATAGAGAATCTAATTCAAACAAGCTAACCCATATGTTTATTACTGTTTAAAAAGCTGTTCCAAGTGGCTCAATATACCTAGTTACATGAATAATCCTGTATTGTTTTCCTCAATCATAAGAAAATCTTTCAAATATTTCATTTGTTTATTAACATAATAAGTGTCTGCCCAAAGTCGAGTCTAGGTGATAAAAAACACCTAGGCAGTAGAACACAAATGTATAAAAGTTTTATTTGCATACTTGATAATATATTATAGAAGAAGAAGCCGTTCAAAATAAATAACAAAACAAGTGTTATAACCTGTGCATTTTGAAGGAACTAACTTGACTGTATGACAGAAAGAGAAAAAGCAGAAAACATGAACAGGTCCCATAGCTTTAATATATTCTGGTATAGATGTCTCTGATCATTTATGTTGATACCTCGCTCAGTGATGAACTGGGCCTTGCTGCAGTTGTGGCCAATGGAAAAAAGCTGGGTAACGTCCTGAACATCTGTGAAAAACAGAGAACTGAACAGTGTCTGATGAGGCACTTATAATACCTGAACAATTTTTCCTTTTTACATTTCAGCTCACTAAATACGTAAATGTGAAAAATATTGGTAACAAAAAGGCACTTAATCTGTATGTAAAAAGAACAGAGAAACCGGTGAGACTGTTCTGATCACTCTAAAGATTTCAGTTGGTATCAACACCCTTACAAACTAATAAGTTTAGTGTCCCAAAACTTATATCTTAAGTTGTTGTTTGTTATTTTGCACTAGGATATAGCAAGCGTTTTTTGGGGTATGGAGGAAGAGGTTATTTTGTTATAATTTGTTTGATTTATTTTTCTTTGTTGACTTCACCACCTTGACATTTTAAAATTATCTGAGGAGTTTTTGTCACAAGCAGCAATTAAAGCCATCTCAATGATTTCAGTATGGTTTCTGCTTGTCTGCTACTCATTTATAAAGTGATAATGTTGTGTGTAGTCACCCCTCATTAAGCTTTAAATTCTACATAGCACTGCAATATTGTCCGGTGAAGTTCATGGCAGTTCTGTTCTTTGTCCTTCTACCACTGATTTTTATGATCTGAAAAAGAGACTGAATAATGCACGTATTTCGCTGTGTGCAAAGGTATTGGTCTACACTGCAAAGTCAAGCATCTTAGGCAATTTAATACTAAGCCTGAAAAACAGGCTCTTTGAGAAACTCCTTCCTCTACTGTCATCTAGAATTCACAGAAAAATGTGAAAATTTTCAAGAAAAAACTTATCACTGAAAAAATGTCCTCCACAGAGTAGAAAATTTTGCCTTTACATCTGAGCCATAACATTCTCTGTGTAATCAGAGAGAAGTAGTAGTAAACTTCTGTAATCACAAGGACCTGCAAGGACAAGTATACAACACACTCATCATCCTGTCAAGATTCCAGGAGGAGTGTCTGACAAAGGGTGTGATGCTGTGTTAGGTGCAGGTGTAAAAAGCCCTTGTACTTTTTTGGGTGTGACTAATGAGCTCAAAGATTAATTACTACCGAGGCCTGCTTGGATACCAATTTGAGTATGTAGTCAAGCAGGTAGTCAAACTTACTTCTTACATGCTACTGATCAAAGTTAAGAAGTTCAGAGACACACTAAAATGGAAGAAGTTGAAAAAAAGTTGTCTTGTTCTAGATTTTGGACAGAACATGCTTTTTAATAAATGTATTTATTAATAATTTCTGTATTCCATTATTGGTAACTGATAAAGAAAAAATGAAAAGGAAGAATTTATTCTTTTAGAGGTATCAGTTCACTAATTTCTAAAATCTATTGATCATTTTCTCTTTTATGAAATTCTGTATTTACTTACAATGCTAGAATAGCTCTATTTCACACAAGCTGTCTTTCCAATAATGTTTAGGTTCAAAAGTAAAGAATTATCAGGAAAGAAGCTTTACTTCTAAACCATAGGCTAAACCTATGGTTTAGCTGGCTTTCCTCTCATCATAACAAGCAAATTTTCTCCTCTTTAACTTTGTTGCCTGAATCTATGAATATATAAATCCTTTCTTCTTCTAGCATAAAATATCAATGAAGGGATTAAATGTTCTATTGAAAAATAATTTAGTTTTGTAGAAAGTTGTCCTTTGAAGTACAGGTGTTTTCATGTGTGTCTTAACATTTTCTACTTGTGTTTGTTAGCAACTTTTAATTTTATTGGTCTACCAAGAAAATGGTTGACTGTACAAGCTGTGTTAACACAGATATTTCATGACATTTAGGTATAAATTACCAGGTTACAAGCTTGAACTTTGATAGCTGCTGAGGGAGATGGTGTGAAATACTGTCAGTTAAAGTTCCTTTAGAGACTACCTATTTCAGGTGGCACTTCTGACAGGGCTAGGAGTCAAGCTTCTAGTTTCTGGGATTTTCTTGTCACTTTATATCAGTTAAGGTATGTCAGCTCTACCTAAACCAAAACACATGACTTCTCCATATGTCTCTAAACAGCTGCAGATCTAATCTTTCAAGTCAACTGCAGGTGTTATCACAAAGTAAAAATCAAGGATGTAGCTCTTGCTTTTAACCACTAGTCTTGATTTTATTTTTATTATCTATACTGTGGAACAGTTGTGATTTGCAGCTAGCAGTCAACAAAATGTATTGCTACGTCAGTGGAAATCACTAGACATAACTAAGCATACTACTTCTTAAAAATTGAAAGAGACGACAAGGCCAAATATCACTTTGCCTCTAAAACTGATTTTTATATGGTTGCTCACATTTTGTTTTTACTACTACTACTACTACTGTTGTTTTTGTCATTATTATAGACATTCCTAAATTATTTGGCAACACTTAAGAACAACACTTGTACCAAATTCTGGTTCTAAGTTATCTGGGGTTGGGAACTAAAGACAGGATTTTTTCATTTTTCTCAGACCTATTTCTAAATGAGTCAGGTGGCTTTTAAACCACAAGACTAAATGCTGCAAAATCGACTATTTTTTTGTGTGTGTTCTTCCCACACTTTATATCTTGGCATATTAACTCACTTCTATGAGTTTTGTGTTCTCTGGGAAATAGTAGTGGCAACACTTACGTGGAGATGTTTAAAGTACATATATGTCCTTGACAAATGCAAGAATAATCAAACTGAAGAAACACCATATTCAGGAGAAGCTGAGACAGCTTTACAGCCCATGATGTCCTTCCTCTGTTACAAGGACAATCAAAGGACAAATATTAATAAGTTTGCACACACTAACTGAAATGAGTGTTGGAATAGATTTAAAAAGTAGCCTAACCAGAAGTTTAATCTTTGTTGCCATAGCAGTAAGAGAAGAATGGCAATCTCTTAAATGTATATAGTTTTTAAAGTTGTGACTAACAGTAAAATTCAGGTTTGGTAGAGTTATATTCAATTATTTTAAATTGCATTGTTTCTGTAATAATAAATCAGTGGCTGTGTGAAATAATTATATGGTAGAAAAACTGTTTCAAATCCTGCTTGCCAGTGTTATCTTACTTACAGTGGTCTAGGCAGAAATTCTTCTAGCTTTTATTAGTGTAACTCAGGGGAAATTCTCCATTCCTGTGCTTTCACCTTCTCATGTTCATTTTCTTCCTTTTTGCCTGTATGCAGAAAATTAAATTAAGATGTTTCTACACATTTGTAGGTTAAATCCAAGGTCTTATTGAAAATTACCTTTCAAATGACATCTGGAAAGTCTTTAAATTCCTAATAACCTAGGAAGAGATAATGTTCTATGGTTTATTCATTCTGAATATCTAAACTTTATCTAAAATTATAATTAGGAATTTGCAAAGAGTAAATTATTCTACTCATATATTATTGCATTCATTAGCCTGAGAATTAGTGAAGGAAATAGCTGCCAGTATTAATGAAAAATTCTCTGTGCCAGAATTTTCTATTACTATAAAGTTATTAAAAAAAATATAATTATTATAAAGGGAAAGTTTTCATCAGTGAATTTAACTCAGTAGATATTTGAAACGTAACCCATACTACTCGAAAACAAATAATAAAACTTAGAAAAGTCAAGAATGTCCTGTATGCAAAGATCTGGTGATCACCTCATGGCATACCTAGTAACAGCTTTTTCTTTAAACTTGGTACAACCCTAAGATCATAAATGGGGTTGATTTTCTTAAATATTCACTATTAAAGATGTGGTCTGTGACAATGGGGTTTGGTTTTTTAGAATAATGTAAATATAGACTGAATGCCTTACTGCAAGTGTTAAGAGTTGCTCTTACGCAGAGTGTATATATACAAGAGTACAGGTGGGCATTGCCCTATTTTTTGTTTGGATAACAATGACACTATCGTTATCAATATTGTCTTCAGTAATTATTAAAGCAATAGAGCATCTAGTCCAGGCTGTGCAAACTTGTTGTGGGTATTAAGTGCCACCAGTCAACAAAACTAACCTAATGAGAAATTATTTGCACATAAAAGAGAAGTGGCTGCAATTCAGTCTTTTCAATACGCACATTTTCTCTAAGGAAAGCTAGTTAGAGAGTGAGCACCTGGAAGTAACATATAGCTCAAACAGCAATCGTCGGGTTTTGCACCAGTTATTTTGGCTGAGTATAGGATTAATAATGTTAATATAATATATTTTTGTTCCGTAATGAGTTGTTGTACATTAAATCACTTTTGCCTGAAGAGTGAAGTAAATAAGTAATTGGCATATATTCTGCTGGTTTAAATTTTTCACTGAAATCTTCAGATGAGTTAAAATATTGAGTTCTATTCCTTTCCAGTTTTACTGAGACTAAATGTTTTCACCCAAACTGAGTATCCCATTAAGTGTGTAATACTGCTTTCATTCCTGAAAAGAAAATATTGTAAATTATGCTCAAAATCAGAACTTAAAATAAGAAGTGTATACTGTAAATAACTGAATCACTTGAAAATAAAATATGCTATGTAATATTAAAAGCACAAGCAATTTAATTTTATTCACTATTAAGAATATAGTGGCACATAAACACAAATATGAATGTGTATATATATGCTATTATAAAAATAACTATGGTGCCCTTAGATTAAGATACTTAAATTCTTTGATTTAAATACATATTGGAATATCACTTTGTCTTTTGGGTTTGGGAAGCTGGTGTTTTTTTTCTGCGGGGTAGTATATTGTCTTCCATTTTTTATTTCAATGTCTGTATAGAATTTAGGTCCTGCTACAAAGCATGACTTCAGTTGTCAATGGCAACCATAAAGAAATCTGAGGTCACTATCCTTTCAATAGTTGTTTTTCCTTACATAAAAAAAAATGCATGACCAATAGATAATTTTTTTTTATTATGACAAACAATGTCTTTCTTTTGTAAGTGAAGATGATGTGTATTATGACTCCTGTCACATGACCATGAAGTTAAAATTTTTCCAAATTACATTTGGTACTTCAGAAGAAGTAAAAAACATTAGGTTTTAAATTCAGCAGAAAAAGCTAAATATTGTTTTTCACTTCTTTTTCTTCTTAGAGTTTTTATACAAAATAATTTTCTCCTCAAAATAGCCTAACATGTTAATACTGTCACTTTTATTCAAGTGTTGCTCCAGTACATTAGATGTAAGAAATTAAACAGAATAGCTGAGAATGGCTGGGCAGTGACCAGTCAAAGATTTCTGTTCAGCTATTTTGATTTTTAACATATTCATTTTAAAAAAAATAATTATTATTTTAAAATTATTCATATTTATTCCAGGAAAATAACATATGACTAAGAAATCTGATTCTTCAAAGAAGCAGATGGTTATAAAACTTTAAAGTTTGAAGAGACAAGATTTCTAAATATTTAACACATCTTCAAATAATCAGATAAAA
>NW_010519822.1:0-2416 GCF_000687285.1 Phaethon lepturus
ACATCCAACAGTAAGAAAAATTGCCCTTGACCTTTGACTGAACGTGCTTAGAAAGGTGAGTATAGCAATGGACAATAGGGGAAGATACTAGAAAGTCTCTGTGCACAATATTTTTAACTGAATTATTAATGGAAACTGGGAATAATTTAACAATTTGAATGAAAAGTGTTAATAACATTGTAATTAGATTAAAGAAAGCTTTTTGTTGTATTTTGATTAGACTGTTAAAACATTACTTAGACTATCAATACACTCTTCTCTCGGCATAAAAGTTGTGTTCCCTTTTTGGCAATAAGAAAATTTAAGTGCAATAAAACTTGATTCAGATACACATGTACAGCATCTTATTATTTTGTACAGGTTTGTATATGTCTTGTACAGTCTGAAAGTGAGCAAAACTGGTCTTTAAACTCTCTCAAAATCACAGCAGAAATGGATAAAATATTTATGTGTCTCTGAGTGCCTGGAATGACGTACTAGATAAAAGCATATATATGCCATCAATTTTAGGAATATGATCTTGTTTTTTTTAAAGTTACTTCTGATGTATGGAGTATGGGTGTCCTGGTTTCAGCTGGGATAGAGATAATTTTGTTCACAGAAGCTAGTGTGAGGCTATATTTTGGATTTGGGATGAGAAAATGTTGATAATGTGCTGATGTTTTGAGCTGTTGCTAAGCAGTCAAGGACAGTCCAGCTTCTCGTGCTGGCCTGCTAGCAAGAAGGCTGGGGGTGCACGGGGAGCTGGGAGGGGACACAGCCAGGACAGCTGACCCAGGCTGGCCAAAGAGATATTCCATACCATATGATGTCATGCTCAGCATATAAAGCTGGGTTGAAGAAGAGGGGCTGGGGACCATTTGGAGTGATGGCATCTGTCTTCCCAAGAAACCATTATGCATGATAGAGCCCTGCTTCCCTGGACATGGCTGAACACCTGCCTGCCGATGGGAAGCAGTGAATGAATTCCTTGTTTTGCTTTGCTTGCGTGCGCAGCTTTTGCTTTCCCTATTAAACTGTCTTTACCTCAAACCATGAGTTTCCTCACTTTTACTTTTCTGATTCCCTCCCCTGGCTCACTGTGAGGGAGTGAGTGAGCGGCTGCGTGGTGCTTAGTTGCTGACTGGGATTAAACCATGACAGGGGGATTTATTCCTATGTTACACATCCAGATATACACTCCAGTTGTGTTTATACTGGCATCTGAATGGAGATCTCGTTTTCTGCATCCAGTTTTCTTTTGAAAAAAAGTCCAGGTGCATGATATGGAGGCAACTGTTACATTCTCCAGCATTGTCCTACTCTGGGTGATCAGATCAGACTCTGTTTCAGAGCTTTTATGCTGAGTCGTGATCAAGTAGCACCTATTTCTCTGTAGTGATTTAATAGAGAGAATATCCTCCTAACTTAGAAGTGAAACAAGATGCCTAGAGATATTTAGGTCGAAAATGTTTCTTTTTTTTCTATTCTGCTGGCAGTAATGTTATGAGAGCTGTTAGGCTAACAAAACAGAAAGACAATTCCATGGAAAAATGTCTAAATATGTTTAAGAGAAAAGTTACTCAAATAAAAAGGTTGTATGTAAGTATTCTAACAATTCAAAATTTTAAAAGAATAGGAATTTTCAGAGGCATTCTGGGACAAAGCTTAAAAAAAGAGCATGGAGAAAAAAAAGGTGAGAACTTTTAAAAAAAATTCAATTTAATAAAGCACACAAATCCAATAATTCAATATAACAATGTGTGCTGACATAACCACGTGTGATGTATCATGTACAGAAAGCGTCATAAATATCTATCATTTTCCACAGATGTTTAAAATTCTATGTGATACTAATTAAAGGTTATGATTCAATCATTTGGTATGCTAAAAGAGAGTGGAAAAGTAAACCCATATATCTCATCAGGTAATGGGCAGTTTGTACACACATCATTCTGTATAATTTTAAAATTAATATAGGAAAACAAAACACACCAGGAAGATGTAGAATATGAGACTTTGTAACATTGTGAGTTTGTGTTTTGAGGACAGTGGTCATGTTTTGAGAGACATGCAAAATAAATAATTATTTTAAAATACATCAAATTACACTTCATATTTCAGGGACCTACTCAGAATAAAGTTCTATGACTCAGAATCATGGTTTATCCAACTCCAGTCACTCAGGTGTCTGTGAATATGCACTTCTGAATCTCATGCCTACTGCCGTTAATGTCACAGGATCTCAAATACAATATGCTACTAGTGGTGTTGCTTACTATTGCAATGACGCATTATAATGTGAGTTGTTTGGAGTTTTTTTCTTTCCTTTGGATAGTTTTTTCAGTTATTCACTGAGCTTGGGACTCATCTTTCCTAACTTCAGATAGTCTAAAGCTGAACTAGTTACCTCAAAATCCTTTATGGTCAATGTAGG
>NW_010519822.1:2447-10782 GCF_000687285.1 Phaethon lepturus
TGCTCTGTAATTTCCATATGAGAATGGTTTAGTGACTAATATATATATATTGTATATAGTGACTAATATTGTATTTAGTGACTGATATATATACATAGTGTTTATATCATAACATCAAAGGTCAGATAGACATAATACATGAATAAATGTGTGAAAGACATTTTGAATGACAGATTATTTCTCTTGATTGATCCCATAACTTGTTTATTTTTCCTGAGCTGCCTGGTATTTGTTTTTAGACTGTTTAGAATTTTTTGGAACTGTGTAATCTGTATTCCCTAAAGACTTTTAAATAGAAATGCTGTTTCTTCTATTTTGATCCTTTAAAGAATTTTTAAAGCAAGAAAGGTAATATCAAATTTGTTGTTCAGCATGAATTTGTTTGCAGATAAAAAAGCGGCTTTCATAAGTATTGTTGTTTCCTTTTGGAGGCTTGAAATAATAAAAAACACAGTACCTTTAAACAAAAATATGTTTTCCTATATGTGTCCCGATATGGTGTAGTTTTCCATCAGATGTTTCTCTGCTCATTATTGATTACAAGGACTATATAAGAGTTCTCAGTGAGATATCTGGCAGAAAGTGCCCCTTTCTGCACTTCAGACCCTTTTGTTGGTCAGAACTGATTTCAGCAGACAGAAAAATGACAGTGGCTGGGTTCTGTCCACATGGTCCCTTCATTCACATGGAAAGATCTCAATAATTTCAATGTGAGACTTCTGTATTATTCCAGGGAGCACTGAATGGCTTTAGGGAAGACTGTAGGGTAGTGAAGAAGTGAAATCAATGAAAAAGCTTATAGACCCTTCAGTAGGGCTAGATTTTAGCCATAGAGGTGTAAAAAAGGAAGCCCTTTTTTTATTCTTTTCCCCTTCAGCAGATACAGGAAATTATGTTCCCTCTTACTTCCACCTTCTGACAGTAAAAAATATATATCCATCTTTTCTCTTGATTTCTTAAATTCAGGCAAATTTCAAGCTGTAAGAGATATGTGGGATCATTAATATGTGCATAACCAGAACGGAATAGGAAACAAGATTTCAAGAGATTGAAGATGTCTTTGGTTCTAAATGAAATCAGTCATTAATATCTCTTCACACTCTGGAAATAAATGAAGGAAAAAAAAAAAAAGACTTTTTTTTAAACTGATAGGCAGAAATATACCAAATGGATTTTAAACTATAGGGGGAGAAAACAGAGAGGGAAGGAAGACTTCCTGATGTAATACTTTATGTGCCTCAAGAAGAATTGTGCTGTGATAGTAAATACATTGAAAAATGTATCTAAACATCTGTTAGGGATTTCGAAGGCTTCATTTTGTGACTGTGCTAATAACTAATAATCTGGAAAATTTGTTCTTTCTTTTCCTTGTTATTGATTATAGGAATATACTAATGTTTTTTTGAGGTGCTATTAGGGAAGCACTGGAACCGTCTCTGCACTAGTGCAATTTATGAGAAATACAAACCACATAATTAACTGTACATAAGCATAAGCTTTTTAGAGGGAAGGGTTTAAAAAAATTATACTTTTTTCATGCAGTGTGTGCTGAAGAATATATTTATTCAAATGTCTTTTGCAGTACTCAGACATTTCTAAGGGATTTGCCTCTGAAAATTATAAACTGTACTCTGAATGTCATCTTAACTTAGAGACTTTACTTCTAAATCAGCATATCTGTATTTTCTGTAGTTAGCCTCAAACCTCAAAAATGTGTGAGCAGATGTTGAACTTAAAGTACACATGTAGATTTACCAAGTTTAATGAATAATAGGGTACTTCAGCACATACTGCATTCTCTGTAAATAACAATGCTGAATCTTACCATGTTCTGTTTCTCCTCACTTTTTTTTTTGTTTTAATGCTCTTGACAACCAGAGCTTTTTTAAAAGAAGTTATAGACATCCTTTGTAATAGAGTACAGGTGACTCAGCCACAAGAAGTATTATTGCACAAATGTCTGTATAACTTAATCAACCCTGGTTAAAAGCTTGCAGAAAGGTTTTAAACAGTTTTTAGCTGTTTCTGACTCCAGTTAACACAACTAAAAGGCTGAAGCTGGTCTGCACTTTGGTGAGTATTAGACCTCAGAGTCTTAATCTACATTTGAAATTGTATCAGATGTAAGTGTCCAGGTGTTGGCAGCAGGGGGCTGCAGGGGTGGCTTCTGTGAGAAGAGGCCAAAGCTGCACCATGTCATATACCAGCACCCATGGGGGCACTGAGATATCTGGGCCTACCTGTGACACTCCCACTACACATGGGGACCCAAGTGACCTGGGGACCCTGGAATCTGGGAGACCCACAGCACTCCCACCACCTCTGGGGAACCAGGCATCCAGATGTCTGAAGTCAAGTCTGTTTCTCCCGTGATGGTAATCAGTAAGTGATGTCCCTGTCTTTAATCTCAGTCCACAAGCTTTTCCACCTTATTTTCTCTCCCTATCCTGTTGGGGACTGAGAGTGAGTAAGTGGCTAGGTGGGCATTTGGCTGAAGTCTGAGGTCACAGAATAACAGAATCATAGAATCTTTGGGTTGAAAGAGACCTTTTAAGGTCATCTAGTCCAACCCCACAGCAATCAGCAGGGACATCTTCAGCTAGTCAGTCAGAGCCCAGTACAACCTGACCTTCAATCTTTCCAGGGATGTGACATCTACCACTTCTTTGGGCAACCTATGCCAGGGTTTCACCACCCTCAAGGTGAAAAATTGCTTCCTTCTACCTAGTCTAAATCTACCCACTTTTAGTTTAAAAAGATTACCCCTTGTCCTATTGCAACAAGCACAGCTAAAAAGGCTGTCCCCATCTTCCTTCTAAGCACCCTTGAAGTACTGGAAGGTTGCAAGAAGGTCTGCCTGGAGCCTTCTCTTCTCCAGGCTCAACAACCTCAACTCTCTCAGCCTGTTCCAGGAACTCAGGAGTTCCATCCCTCTGATCGTTTTCATGGTCTTCCTCTGGACCTATACTGACAGGTCCATGTCTTTCCTGTGCTGAAAGCTCCAGAGCTGGACACAGGACTCCAGGTGGGGTCTCACCAAAGTGGAGTACAGGGGCAGAATGACATCCCTCGACCTGTTGGCCATGCTGCTTTGGATGCAGCCCAGGATATGCTTGGACATCTGGGTTGCAAGGACTCATTGTCAGCCCATGTCCAGCTGTTCATCCACCAGTACCCCCAAGTCCTTCTTGGCAGGGCTGCTCTCAATCCCTTCATCCCCCAGCCTGTATTGATACCGCGGGTACCCCGACTCAGGTGCAGGACTCTGCACTTGGAGGGGCGTCACCCCATCACAGTCCTTTGTGACTGGCATGTCCCAGTTTGGAAGAACAAAAGATACGCCAACCATACTAAAATATGCATGTAAGCAAAGAGAAATCAGCTGTCTGAAACACCGAAATGCATGTCAAATTGTCTGTCCATTTACATTCAGTTGAATGTGGGCATTTGACTCCCATAAATAAATTGGATTCATATCAGAGTTCTTTTTTTCCTAATATAATTAAATTTCTTCCCAATATAAGTAAATTATACACAGCAGAACCATGAATTAAGTTTTTAGGACTGAGGCTGTTAGAGTATTTTGAATTTACAATTATTCTTTCCTGGGTTTTTGTGAAGTTAGTGTTGTCTTCTAACTTTTCTGAAAGTATCTTTGTGTATTTATATTCTTTTTTATAAAAATAAAATGTTGGAGTAAAATAAGATTTTTAAACAAGCTTCCAACAGAAAATAAGTCAAGATCAAAATTTGTCAGGACCTTAAGCCCAGTCCCATCTTCCTTGAGTTTGGGAAGTTTGTTTTTCTCACCAGCTCCTTTGGTGAGAAAAGCTTTTATGAAGAAACTCAGAACATGCCTAAGCAATGTCTGCCCCTTCTTTGGGGAACTGCTTTTAAGCTGGAGATCTCACCTTCCCTGCCCACCTGAGCTGCAGTGTCACAGCAATGCTTTTGACTGGCCATGGACCCTGCTGGTCTGGACATGCAACCTGGTGGCATCCTGTAAACCTACGTTGCATTCCATTCTTGACCTGTCCCCTGGCGGGGCTGGAGCAGTGAGACAGGCCCTGGCCACATGGCCCTGTTATTATGTCCCTGTGGGAAGCACTGCCACCAGCCTCCAGTCCTGGGGAGCTGCTGACCCATGCAAAGCCCTGACTGAAATTTACTGTTTCTTGCCATCAGAAAACTAAATTGATATTCTTTAGAGAAGTGGATTATCAAAGAAGTAATAACAGATGAGCTAACTATATATTCACAAGGTAGAAGGAGTATGAATTATGAAACGTCCTAAGAATTCATTATTTGATTTCATGTTCATGTTCTGTTGACCTTTGGGTTTTTACTATCATTACCACCTTCTTTAATTTGTAAATTATCCCTTAATTCTCTTTCTTTCCAGAAGTAAACTCAATGTTTGTTTGATGTTCTTTTTTGATTTGTTTGGGTTTTGTTAGGGTTTTTTTTGTTGAGGTTTGGGGTTTTTTTTTAGTTTACTCTTTGTCTTTGTTTTTTGTTTTTTTTTTTTTTAAAGGAAAAAAACCCAGATCTGAATATTGTGTCTTTGTTTGACGTTCATTTTTGATTTGTTCAGGTTTTGTGTTAGGGTTTTTTTTGTTGAGGTTTGGGTTTTTTTTTTTAGTTTACTCTTTGTCTTTGTTTTTTGTTTTTTTTTTTTTTTAAGGAAAAAAACCCAGATCTGAATATTGTGTCAAATATATGGGAAAAGGCAATTCTTTATTTTATTTTTTACAGGTATGCATTCAACAGCATTCCACTGTGCGTGAGAAACAGTGATAATATTGATAACAGCATGTCTAGAGTCAAGTAAAACTGAAATGTGACAGTGAGATACCCCCAGGAAAAGTGATCTTGCAGTCCTTAGCTTCTCACCTAAGCCTCCCTCCATCCTCCTGTAAAACGACTCAGACACGAATCCCAAGATGAATGTCTAGCTGTAGGTACCTGTTATCTTGAAGAAGTGAGAAAAGGGAAAGGCAAAGAATGATTTAGTAGTTCATCTTCATGCCAATATCATGACCTCTGTCATGAAGCTGGTTTAATGCAAAAATTGCAACTTGACTTTCCCCTTACTCACTTCTCCATGGGAGCCTGCAGTCATAAGCAACACTCATTTTTGAGGTATTCATCCTAGTGGTCTCTTAATAGTTAATGCAACAATAAATTAATATCAAGAAGCCTGGTATAACAGAGTACATTTACCAGGTTTTAATATTAGGGAGTCAAGAGGAATGCTAACAACTAATTTAGTAGCTAAGGAGTTATAGGAATTTTCAGTTCACAAATGAGCTGGATATTCTTTAATTAATTATTTATTTAAGAAAAATGTAAATAAACACTAAAAGTAGAAGGGACTAGTCCTGCTTAAAAGAAACACAGTAGCAGAACCACCTTCATATACTGGGACAAAGATCATCTAAATTATTTATACCTTAAAAATTTGATTAATACAATGTGTGCTATAAATTCAAATGTGTTAAGTTTACCTAAGAATGTACAAACATAATTTTCTAAAGATTTAATGTGCATACTGTAACTACCCATAACAAAAATGCTAAAGAGTCATACTACAGCATACAAAATATGTAACAGAGGGAGTAAACAAGTGAAGTCATATATATCAGGAGAATGCACTCAGTAGGTTTTCCAGAAAAAATTTCCACATACAGTCAAAAATTGCTGCATCTAACTTAACAGTGTAAGTTACTATGAAACTGTAATAGATGTTGATTGTATATAGCATGATAATTAATATATTGGACTTGACAGCAAATCCATAGAGTAAATAATATTAACGCTATTACATTATATTAATTATATTATATCGTATTGTATCGTATCATATCGTATCATATATGCACACAGATATCTTTCCCCTAGTCTATGGGCTATCCCTATAAAATATTTTTTGTGTTCATTTAGTCCATGAATTTGGGATCCATCTGTCATAACAGTCCTTCAGGGCAGGAGAGATGGTGTGTGGTGTTAGGTGTTGGAGTGTTGCATGCTGAAGCCAGTTGTCATTCCATTATCACTGCAGTTTGCTATGTTTTCCTTAAAGTTCATTTTCCTTAAACTTCATAAAGTTCATTATTCTGAGTGATTCGTACTGTAATGCTGTAGGCATTATAGCTGTATATAAGCCATATGGCTTATAGGCGTTGTAGAAATGATGATATGCAATGTTATATAGAAATTAACATAATACAATTTAATTTATTGGCTATTCTCAGCCAAAATAAAATCCCCTTCAGGTATTCATTGGACTTCCCCATCCCCCCATCCACCAAGTGCACCCAGGTCTTTGAGGAAAAGCAATCCCACAAATGTGTTTGCCCTTGCTCAAGGCAGGAATAACCCAGACTGTCTGCCTCAGCACCATTTTT
Source organism: Phaethon lepturus (assembly GCF_000687285.1). NCBI lineage: Eukaryota > Metazoa > Chordata > Aves > Phaethontiformes > Phaethontidae > Phaethon > Phaethon lepturus. Next base: position 8,855 of record NW_010519822.1, read on the forward strand.
ATGTACATGTACACTACAGGGACTTTATCCCCTTCTACAGTATGTAAGAGTTTTGATTGGGCAGGGCTAGCTTGATTGGCAGAGCCCCTGGTGTTTGACTAACCAGGTGGATTTTGTTAATTGTTATCCCACTCTTTGACTGTCCAAACATCCATTGCTCTCAGTGTAGTCTTTAACAGTCCATTGTACCGTTCAATTTTCCTAGAGGCTCATGCGTGATAGAGGATGTGATATATCCACTCAATGCCATGATTTTTGGCCCAGGTGTCTTACGAGGTTGTTTCAGAATCGAGTCCAATTGTCTAACTCGGTTCCTTCTGGGGTGCCGTGTGACCATAAGACTTGTTTTTCAAAGCCCAGGATAGTGTTCCAGGTGGTGGCATGGGGAAAGGGATATGTTTCCAGCCATCTGGTCATTGCTTCCATCATTGTGAGAACATGGCACTTGGCTTGGAAGAATTGTGGGAATGCAATATAATCAATCTGCCAGGCCTCCTCATACTTGTATTTCAACCACCATCCTCCATATCAAAAAGGCTTTAACCACTTGGCTTGTTTGACTGCAGGGCACATTTGACATTCATGGATGACATGTACAATAGTGTCCATGGTCAAATCCACCCCTCGATCACAAGCTCATCGATATGTTGCATGTCTTCCTTGATGGCCTGAAGTGTCATGGGCCCATCGAGCTATAAATATTTCACTCTTATGTTGCCAGTCCAGATCTATCTGAGCCACTTCAATCTTAGTAGCCTGATCCACCGCTGGTTGTTTTGATGTTCCTCAGTGTCCTGACTCTTGGGTATGTGACATACTTTTACAACCAGGTTTTCTATCTTACATCCTGCTGACTACACCAAGTTGTCATGAATAGGTAATTTAGGCCACTTAAAGAATCACTGCCAAAGGTATCAGAAAGCAAATGATTTTAACATAAATCTGTAAAAATCACAACTTAACAGAATCCGATGGCAAGGTCCACTCTATTACTTATTCAACATGGAAAAGGTATACAAAAGAGAAACCAAATTACAATTAAATTGGAATTATTTACTCAAGCATTGAATCAGGTTAATGTGGCTTATGTGTATATTGAGGAGAGAAAGTAAGGGAGACCTTCCCATTGAGTCATGAGGTTCAGAGCGGACCGAAATCCACCCCTAGTCCCAGACTCAGTCAACGGTTTATGACTAAGGTTAGATAAGGAAAGTTAAGGAATGCCATCCCCTTGAGACACGGGGTTGAGTGGACCCCCTTTGCTTTCTAAAATCATTCTCAGAAAGGAGTCTAGATGTGGCTAAATCCACTCCTAGTCCCAGACTTGGTCAACGGTTTATGACTAAAGGACAGAGTATTGGGGATTCTGATGTGGTGATGTATTTTTTGCTTGATGTAACTTTAGGATGGCACCAAATCTAATACAAAATAACAGCAATTAAATTCACTAATGATAACCAGATAAATCACAGTATCAAATAATATAAAACTTAGCAGCATAACCAGGATAAAACTTACTAAAATTCCTTAATCACACACAGTAATCAGGCTAAAACTTACTAAAATTCCTTAATCACACACACATATAGGTGCAGAGACACATAAAGAGATTTAGAGAAAAGAGATAAATATGTACAAAGGTACCTATTAAATATTCCCCTCAAATCCGGTCAAACACTCACATTGGATATTTTGCATTGCTCAACGGGTGCAGAGTCAAGCCTCTGAGTTGATTGTGAACTTGAGGGTTCATGGACTCTGAGAGGTGTCCCACTTAGAGAGAGTTGCTGGTTGCAGCCCACTGCTGTCAAGGAGACCTCAAAGAGTCTCACTTGGGACCACTATTTATAGGACTGGGAGATGATTGACTTTAGGCATTAGTGAGTTTCCCACAATTCAGGCAGGTGATTTCTCAAGTTTTAATGGTA
>NW_010519823.1:0-21144 GCF_000687285.1 Phaethon lepturus
CAAGTACCCAGTGATAGGACAAGAGGAAATGCTCTCAAATTGTGCCAGGGGGGGTTTAGATTGGATATTAGGAAAAATTTCTTCACCGAGATGGTGGTCAAGCATTGGAACAGGCTGCCCAGGGAGATGGTGGAGTCACGATCTCTGGAATTGTTCAAAAAACGTGTGGATGTGGAGCTTTAGGACATGGCTTAGGGGACACGGTGGCACTGGATTAATGGTTGGACTTGATGATCTTGAAGGTCCTTTCCAACCTTAGTGATTCTGTGGTTCTGTGATTCTGTGAAACAAACAATCTTAGACCTTGCACAGGAGAAAACGCAAGGCATCCTGACTGGGATGGACTGTTGAATTCCTACATTGGCCTTTTGCAGGTCTCTAGATTTTCTTCTACATTGCTCAGCCCTCTTAGGAATAGACAGACTTGTATTTAGCTCTTCACAGGGTTTATTTGAGGTGAAGCACCTTTTTTTAGAGATGGTCCTTTGCATCTTACTTTGTCATAACATGTAATTTCACAGAGCAGTCTATGTTCCACTCTCCAGGCAGTTGAACATCATCTCTGCTTCTCACCCTAGGGAGTGACTAGTTCATTGGCCATGTCATGCAATCATATCACAAAAACCTTGAGGACTGTCAGTGGTTAATCTGCCCATAATGAAGCCTGCCAGATCAGCTTACACTATTTGTCACTATTTTCTGGCCTAGCTGCCAGAGCCTTGGCAATGATTTCTGCTTCTAAAACAAGGAAAGAAATAGTCAGGCCTGCAGTTGTGAGTGTTAACTGAAATTGAAATCCAGGCAGAACCTAGGCAGAACCTAGGCAGAAATCCACCTTTGATCTGTTTCCTGTGTGTTCTAGGCTAGATGTGAAATCAGATTAGTTTTAATCCCCATAATGACTATTTCCTTGGCTGAACTCAGACAAGATCCGTGCAGAGACTGAGGCCAGATGTAGGGCCTGCCTACTCTCTGGGGTAGGCTAGAGTTGAGGAACCCTTGATCTGGAAAAGTCACAGTGAAGTGCAACCTTGTGCACAGGACTATGGCTTATTAGTGACCATGCACAGAGCCAGATTGTGTGTTTCTGCACTGAACTCCCCGGCATTTCTGGTTTGTGAGTCAGAATGCAGATCCCTGCCAACTCAGGTGGCCCTGCTCCCATATTGTAGATGTGGTCTTGAGTACCTAATGGCCACCTTAAACACTTCAGGCAGGAAATGTAGGTCTTTGAAACCTGCCATGTAACCCAGGTGTCTGGATATGCTAAACAGCAGCAAGGGCTGGGCAACTGGGCATCTCCTTCTTACCTAGACACATCAGGACCATCACAGAAGACACTGTGTGCCTGTCGTCTATGAAGCAGTTAGTCTGGAAGAGCTCAGAAAGCACCTCTTGAACCCCAACAAAATAGCTCATCAGGGCCCATCAGGGACACAGAAACCTGATTCTACTCCTGATGAACAGCTAATTACTGAAGCAGAGATTGGACTTTCAAGGTTAGTGCCTTAAACAAGTGATTTAAAAAAAAAAAAAAAGCCCGACTACTAGGCTACACAGTGGTCTTTGTTCTCTCCCTCTCTCACTTCGTTATTTAGTAATATCAAGACAGCAGCTTTAAGAGGGTACCTACCTTAGCATAACCTAAAAAGATATGATTAAATAAGGGAATGTTGGTTAAGCTTTTATCTGTCTGCCAGTAGATTTGAGCCCCAATCTGTCATCTTTGAGGACTCTAATGCCTCTGTCTCTTCCCCAGTCAGCTTTTGTGAGAAAGGGAAGTTAACTCAAGAGAATGGGTATATATGAATCCTAGTTGGAGATGAGCATTTTCCTGCAGCCCAGCTAAGGATACCAAGTTCATGGAGAGAGTTTAAGATCTTAGCTTTTCGCAGTAGCTCAGTTAGGCAGCTCTGTGCTAATGTGCTGGCTTTTGTGGGTGTCATTCTTGTGGATTGCTTAAGCACAAAACTCTTGGCAAGGGGATCTGCAGACTTCAAGGCACCTTGTGGTTAGGAACTGACACCCCTGCCTGTGCCTCTTTGTGAATCTGTCTCTCCCTTTATTTACTGCTAAGATTTTTTCCTCATCCAAAGCATGTCAATCCAAGTAGGTAGAAAGGAGGACCTTTTCTCTATAACAGAACCATGGGAGGAAAGAGATTGCAGTATAAATCTGATGAGCAGTCAATACCCTGGAAATGTAAGTAGCTTGGCTGTGTGAAAGCCTAGCATGGAGTTAAGTGAGGTGGTGTCAACTAGAGATTTCTTTTGGAATAAGTAATGTAATATTGTACAAAGGGTTTCTCTCTATCTCTGAGCAAAACCATGTGTAATATTTTGTTGCTAATGTATTTTTTTCATAGGCTTGATGTAATGACATGGGAAAAGATGTAGGAAACATATAATAAATACTCCTGGAATGGGTGGGTGCCATTTTAAATAACTACTGGAAAGCTGCCTTTCTCAGCTGTATGGTAGGCTGTAGGGTTGCTATTACGTTTAGCAATGTGTGCCAAACAATGTCCAGGTCATAACAGCTCAGTTACATTTTTTTCTTAGTCTATTCACTGAGAGCCCATTATTGCAGATCCTGGGCTGTCAAGAGAAGCTTGGACTCCTGGAGTGAGCTAGCTCCCTGCTGGAAGGAAACTAACAGCAAGTTCACAGGTTACAGCTGCATCTCTGTGTGCCTGAGTCCTGCTGCGAACGCAAATCTTTCTTTTGTTAGTCTAAATGCCTTCTCAGCAGTATCTGAGCCAGGTCCTGTACAGTGTGATCAGAAATCTGGGTAACTTGGGTTCCCCAGGGAGCTAAAAGCAGAGTTTAAGGTAAGAAATGTAAGTGCTGTAGGTTAACTTTCTGGAAGTACACTGGTAATAGTGAGATGCTCACTCCTGATGCTGATGACCAAACACCCAGTCCTATGCTCGAGGAAGCCGCAGGTGTCCATGAATTGGATACACACAGAATACTTACATAGATAAATAGAGGGGGATCCAAGTTCGTGCTGCTTCCATGCTGAGCTGGCTAGATGTCACTTAGCTTAGTCCAGAAGCCATGTAACCATGTTAGCTTTCACTGTGCTATGCTTTTCTATGTTGGGAGAGTTGGCACAGCTATGAGAAGTAGCTGAGCCTTCTCATTCTATGTCAGATGTTTGCATCTTTTTTTTAAAATAAGCTATCAACTTCATTGCTTTTCCTTGTTATAATAGTAATTTCTCAATTTGTTGTCTGGCACCTGTTGCTGTCTTTGTGCAATGTACTCTTTGAAGTTCAAGGTTTTACATAGCAAAAATGTCAGAACTACATGGGTTTGTGACAGCTTATCTCTTTCTAATCTTCTTAAGGAATCTTTTCATTTTAGTCCTTTTCTTTTGAATATATTGTCTTTCCTAGGGCCACTAAATATGTGTTTCACTAGACATTGTCTAATTATTGTGTAATTTTGTATATAAGGTTAATTCAGAAGTGGATGTATATGTTTTGTTGAAAATATTTTCTCATTTCCATTTTTTTTAGTTTTAGAAGGCAAAAGATTGTTTTTAACACATTGTGGTTGGTGTGTCCTGTGGATAGAGCATGAGAGCTCTGGGGTTCAAAAGTCAAATGTCAGGGAGGCCTGACTCCTGTGTAATGTTTGACTAGGAATGTGATATTTGATAAATCATAAGAAATTCAGTCATGTAAGGTGCAGAGTATGTCCTGGTGTTCTGAACTTTCTCAAGTCCAACTGAAGCTAACACCATGCACAAAATCTCCTTTGTTTGTCTGTGTAAAAGAGAAATATTGTTTAATGCTTTCACATCTTCATGTAACACTTGAATTTCACAGACAAAAAGGTGTGTGCGTGCGCAGCCTCTGACAAAATACTGTTTTGTGTGATTGTCAGAGTAGATCTCCTGTATAGGTCAGTTTGGGTATTCAATGCAATTTATGGAAGAGTTTTCTTCTTTAATTTAAAAGTCAAACTTTTCACAGTTCAGGGAAACCCCTTTGAGGGATTTTGTATTAGTCCCATCACTTGTGGCACCAGCAGGTTTTTTGTGAAACCCTGGTCTTGGTTGTTGAACACCTGCTCGGAGAAGCAACATCCCAAACACCACCTCACCTTCAGGCAGCATGAGTCTCCTTTGTAGAAGAGTCTCCACTACACAAGAAAGGAACATAAATGCTGTGGGTTTGAAGCAATGCTTCTTGCCTGCTTTATCCCACTTGGAGAGCTCCTTTGCACAGCAGAGTGTAGGAGGACCTTGCTTAAGTTTTGGGGAAATGTTCTGTAGGCAGGGTGCTCTCTCTTGTTCATCTTCTGAATAGGAGTAGAGAAGAAAAATCAGTCCCCATGTCTATTAATGTAGTTCATGTGAATAAAAGTTGCTAGATTGATAGGTCAGGAGAGATCTTGATCCACTGTGCCACAACACAGATACCTCAGAGGTACGGTTTTACTAAAGTTTCGCCAACAGTATTTTTCAAACAAATTGGTGATTTTGTGCAGAGTTAAACAGGTAGCTTTGCTTTCTTAACCATGTGATTTTTGATTTGTATTACCAATAAAAGGGTTATATGCAAGGGTGGCTGCTTATATGCAAGGGTGGCTGCAGATAGGGGAGGGAGGGGAGGCATCTACCTACCCATTTCACAGGGGTCACAAAACATCTGTGACATGACTACCACTTCATGTCATTGCCAAGCCAGGCAGGTCTTCAGCTGTTGACTATGAAGGCAAAGTCCCCTCACCCTGCTCAGCCCCATTACCAGGGCCATAACCTCCCCATCTCCCCGATACGAACTGACAGATCTGCCCTCCCCACCATGGCTGTGGGCAGGTTTGTCTCCTCTGAGCTGAAAGGAAAGTCATAGAAACAGCAGCATGCCTTTTCTGCTTCTGCTCCACTGCACACTATGCCTCACTGACTCACACAGCTCCTTTCAGGCACTTCCTTGAGTTTTAATGTAGCATGATTTCCTAATGTAGAGTAAGTGGTTGTGAAGCTGGTGTTTCAGTTTTGAACAGGGTAGATGTAAGTGGTGTTTGGGCTCACATCACTAGGTGAGGTCCTGGTTGCTGGAAGAATAAACACACAGAAAAACAACTCCACTCTATAGGATGCAGTATTGATTATTACATTGAGTCATAATGTCAGGTAAATGCTTCCCTTCCTCCTTGCTTCCCGCAAATGCTAAATAATAGACCTTACGAACTGGAATTTACAAATTATTTTGTCTTTGTGAGTGATGCAATGACAGTGCCCCCTAGACTTCCATTTAATTTGTAATACATCTGGGTTTTTTTATCCTACATTTCTAATGAATTTTTTAAGTAACTGTATTTCTTACCCCCCAGACAGATCAGCTCTAATTTTATAATGAGAATTTCAGTGTTAGATTATTTTTAAAGAGAATCTAGGCCATATACGTTATGTAAGGTTGCCATAGTAACACTTTCTCCGAGGGGAAAACGGGCTGTCCACAGTTTCCACAGAAACCACTCCCTGCTGAGACAGGTGCCTCCAAGGGAAGTGAAGGGAATATAAATGAGAAGGAAAAAGACACACACACACGTCATATGATCTCTGCAGCATCCCTGTACTGTTGCAAATTCAACTGAACATTTCTGGGTTTATTTTTAGTTTGTTGGGTTTTAGTGCATGACTGGCACCTTCTCTTGTCATGTAAACTCTGGCCGCCCTTCCCTCACATGGAACTGCTTTTGCAACTGGAGGTACGGCAATGCTCCACCTTGGCAGTGAACTGGCCACATCAGATGCTAAAGTCCAGTGCTCTAGGAACCATGGTGCGTGGGAGAATTTAAATGGTAAATGAGAATTTCCCCCCTTTTTTATTAACTTCTTGTTTCCTGAAAGAAGTCAGCAAAGGCAGGCAGGTATGGAAATACTTCCTTCTAGAGAGGAACTGGAGAGGAATGAAGCTCGACTAATTTGTCAGTTAATCGTTTTGATCTTTTGGTGTACAAGCATGCACTGCTAGGAAAAATGTATTCTGAAAGATCAGGATGTAGTAAAAAGGAATTAACTCAAGTCCTAGGATTTGTTAACTGAGAAAAAAAGGAGAATTTTCTTTAATGTACTTTTAATGTCACTGAGGCAAGTATGGATTAACATTTGTGAAATCTTTTTGCACATTTTTTTCCCAAATAGTGTTGATTTGTTTTTTTTTTTTTTTCTTCAAGGGCAATAAAACCGTGACATTCATTCAAGGCTTAGTGCAGCCATAACTACAGATTAACGCACTGGCTATTTCATCTTCATCCTGTCATCTCTCTGCTGCTTTATGGGGAAAGCAGGCTGACATGGTTATTAAATCTGGCAGCTGTGTTGTATGCACATGGGAAGCAAGTAGAGCACAGCATATAGAAAATGAGTAGCTTTCAGATAACAGCCTTCTTTTCACTGCTGCGAGGCTTGAAAGGCAGCCTAAAAAGCTCTTTCTCTTCTTTGTAATCACCAGTCGCTGGATCAGTGCGCAAATATCACAAATACAGTTGCAAATGTAAGTATTCCTTGCCTGTATGGTGCTTTTGGGTTGCTAATTAGGGTTTCTACCTCAGTGTTCTGCTTGAAAAAGCAGAGATGAAAGCTGAAAACATCCTGACAGGGAAGCTTCTCTGCAGTATTGTTCTGCCTTTCAGTGGAAGAGCTAGTGAGGGAAAGGGAGGCACGAAAGCTTTCCGGAACAAATAGTTTGCAGTTGTGTGTGTTGATTTTTGGGATGTCTGCTTGCCACTTTATGTGTGAGGGGAGAAGCCAAGCAAACGCAGGAGGTAATTCTAGAGAGAGAGTTTTCTGCATTGATTAGATAATATTAGATATACAGTGAGAAAGATACTTCAGCAGCAATAGATGGCTAGTGAATGCATAGGAGAGAAATCTGCCATGGTATTTTTCACCTGGAATCTTTTCTTTAAAAATCCGTAAATGTAGACCCGGACTTCTCATTAAGAAACTTGACAGTACCTTATTATCAGAAGCGCAAACAAATAGTCATCTTAAAGGGCACCAGTAAGTCTGCATCTGACCTGATAAGAACAATGAACATAGCACGGTGAGCAATGCATGTTTTTCACCATTCTCACTCTGTCTGTACATGAAGGTGATCTTTATCTGCTGTATGGCATGAAGGCAGGGTAGTAAGGTGGTTGGGAAGCAGCAGCGTTGCAGGTTTCTCCATGTTGCGGTGATACTGTAAGGAAGAGAATTGGTATTTGTTAGTGGTTTTTGGTCTCATAGCACTGAAGATACAGCATCTTGGCTTTTATTCTCCTTTCTAATTCAAAGCTTCTGTAGTACCATTGTCTTACTGCGTTTATGGCTAGTGAATTCTTACTGTGCTGTGAATGAAATCTGCTTATTGAAAACAGCCTGTGATCAGTACCAAGTGTAAATGTCAGATAATTGCACAAGAAATGCGGGCTGTAGCCAGTTTGCTTGTGTTGCCACGTTATGTTTCTTGCTTTTTTTACAGGTTTTGATATTTCTTAGGGACCATTGTGGTACTGTAAGCTTTTTATGAGCCATGTGAAAATGTCATTATCACAGTTAACAGGTGACTGCCATTAAGGTACTAGGGAGAGAGTATGCAAGTTGTGGTGTTTGCCGTACATAGAGGGCTAAACATATTCATGGTATAACCCCCATGATAATGCTGCTGTAACACAGGTATGTTTGGTCAATCTGTTATTTATAAGCTGCTTTTGCAATACTTCGGCCTCATCTTACAGACGTATATGTAGAAATGCCTGTCTTCATTGTAGCAAGGGAAAGGTGATTTTGGAGCTTCTCTTTCCTTCCTCTTCTCTCCTTTTTCCCCTCATATACAGTCAGAAATTCATAGCTTCCCTCAAACTTAGCTGTGAAAGTGGTCATTTTTGATGACAGCTGTGGAGCTAAGCTTCCCAAGCCTGAGTGGCAGCCAGCCAACTGCTGAGGCAAGTGGTGACCTTTCAGGACAATGTCTCTCACAAAAATGTCAAAATATTAAAATGGCAGACATCAAATGCCATATGTGTGGGGAAGGGTTGTCAGCTGGCAGGCTTTGAGCTGAAGGCAGTTAATCCACTGCTTGCTCGGATTAAACATTGAAAGCCCCTGCCTAAGTCTCTAAAATGTAGAGAAATTATTCATATGTGTCTTGAATAATTTCAGAAGTTTTTTGGGAAGATTTGGGACATGGATGGAAAATTTCAAAGGTGTTTTATTTCAAATCTGCTCAGACATCTTCCTGATAGATGTCCAGAAAAGCAGCTTTTTGCCTTTTCGTTTGCACTTTTGCATCATATACCGATTTTCCTCCCAAATCTCTTATCCACAATGTAAATGGATCCTGATGAAGCCTAAGCAAAGTTCATTGATGCGCAGCAGGATGCTGAAATTCTGATAGCATGTGCACTGACTTTTTAGGCATATGCTCACTGAATTTTAAACAATCCCCTGCAGTTCTTGGTACTGCAGCCCTGAGCTGAAACCTCATTTGCTATTACATGCATCGATGCTTTGTAACTTTCTTTGAAGGCACTGAGGTGTGAGCATTCCCATGCTTGCTGGTGTGTCAGCTTCTCAGATACCTTTAACCCTGGTAAACAGATCAGTGACACTGTGATTGCAGAAAAACAGCCCTGCTCGTTTTCCCCCTGCCACATAACTATTTCTGGGAGGTGTGAAACTCCCTGATCCTTCACCTTGGCCTGTAGGAAAGCTAGGCGGTTTGCATGGTTGATTAGGGAAATAACGTGTTCACCTTGTGGTTGACCTTACTTGGAGAATGAGAAAGGGTGTACCAGTGACTGCACCAGACCAGTCTTGTCTGGCCAGTTTGCAGCTTGGCCACAGTTAAGAGAATGCTCAGTATTCTCCATGCAAAGCACAGGGTGAGCTGCCAGCACAGGTAACCCCTGCAAAGCAGTTAATGTCCAGATTTAATGGTACCAAATCCATTGTTACTTACCAAGATGCTGAAAAAGAATATAGTCCTTTCCAGTATTTTTCCTTTTTTCCTGCTCTTTTAAGACAGGAGTTCTATGTCACTCCGAGTTCTCTCTCTTACTAAAACCAAGCAAGCAATTTTTTATAACTGTGTTTTAGTGTTCTTCACTTCTACTTCTAGAAGAAGAGTGTCCTGCCCCGCCCTTTAAAACTGGGAACACTGCATTCTATGACCATCTTCTCTCTTCTGTAGTAGTAGGAAAGACTAAGTCTCCATGTTGGTCTTTTCTTTCCAGTCAGTATTCCGTGACCACTCCTTACTCCTAATTCCCTACAAGAAGAATTATGAAGCAAACGAGGTAGGTAAGGATGAATTCCCATAAATGTCTTACAGAAATTAATCCTTCCTCCTTCCCTTCCTTTCTCCCTGTCTTCAAATTTCTGTCTGCTTTGCCACAAGCATTTCTGTGTTTTGAGACTTACTAAAACCTAAATATACTGTTTGGAAGAAAAACATTATGCTCATCTAGCTGATGAATAAAAAGGTAACTGAGGTACCAATTAATGTAACTTACCACAACACAGATATCTAGGCTGAGTTTTGGATTTTGATCTTCAGACAGCAAACCACATGTAGGCACAACCTATTTAATCATCCCTGAAAGTGTTAAAGAAAAAAATAAAATAGGGATGCTGCTGTTTTCTGTAGGCTTTGCATGAAGAAAAAATCTGAGGAAAATAACTGAATACTGAAAATAACTGCTGAATATCAGCAGCTGTTAATTTCTTTTAAATCCAATTATATAGGGCTTGGTTCTTTCCTAAGAACCTGTTAAGTGTCAGATCAGTTCATTAAACATCAGTCATTACACCTGATATGAAATTCTGACTTGCACCAATGGCATTATCATTTTATTCTGCATTTATGTTATCATTACTCTTTACTATTTCTGTAGCATCTAGGAACATTTTTACTGGAAGGTCACTGAGCTAGGTACTGTATAGAAACAGAAGGTAATCCTTAACCCCAGACTGCTTACAAGCTGTTTTAACAATAAAGCAAAAACCCTTATCATACAGCTACCACCTTTCTTCTTTTGCTTTTCATCTGAATTCAGAATACAGATGTCAGTAGTATGTTATAACTGCATTGGTCATGAGGATGCCAGAGTTTGCTTAGACATGGGCTTGAAATTGCATGTAGTTAGAGTAAGAAAATGACATACACTTGCTATGACCTTTTTTCAAAGCTGTCTTACTGATTCACATGGAGTATCTCCCTTAGGCTGTTAATGTTTAGGTATTAACTTAATGAAGTGTATTAATTGAAATTAACTCAACTGACCAAAACATGACTATAATTACAAAATAGTTGTGGGCCACTGATGAAGATTCCCCTTAAAATCATTAAGACACCATTGTCAATTACTAAGTTAATAAGGCTCATGATAAACTTAATTACTAAGGTAATAATATTCATTATTATGTTTAATGAAGCATATTTACCTGCGGTTATTTACAGGATCGAAATTTCAATGTTAATTATTGACATGAAATAGCAGCAACATGACACATGACCATCAGATGGTAATTGACTCATCATGGACCATGTACTGTGATTTTCAATTTTTCCCATCTCTCTGCTCCTTACCCATCTTGCAGGTAGATTTCAGGAGAAGTCACACATCTGTTAACATCACCTTTTCTGCTACCTTTTGTTTGAACAGTATGGTGTAACGCAATAGTTTTTATACCTGTAAATTATAACTGAATCTGTCATCTGAAATCAGCCAGAAGAACTCTCTGGTTTACAAAGCCATACTACAATACACTATTCTATTCTGAAGGTATTTCATTTATTCAGTTTGTTCCCTCTTCAGATCATCCTTCATGAGGCAAGGCTGTAGCATGTGAATACAAGCTATAAATTAACTGAGCAATATAACTGACATATCTGAGCAAAAGTGCGTAATTATTCTTTCTGGAAATTCACATTGTGCAAACTACTATGATTTCTAAGTGCCATTTTTATTTTGAGGTCATAAACCTAGTTGTATATGCAGGAATAAAAAATCTGAAGGATCCTAGAGGGCCAAGTTGCAGTTGGAAAGATACAATACCTTGAATTTCCCAGGAGTTTTTAATTTCAGTTTGAAACTATACTTTGGAATAATATCTCTTTTTGCATTGACACTGCAGCTTATATAACTGTAGTGACATGTTAAAAACTAACAGTGGACATTGGTGTCAGTGAAAATGTAAATACATTCTGACAGTGGCACTGTTGTCCCTTCCATAAAGCAGTTGAAAGAATCTAAATGAACGCAAGCTGCCAAACACAAAGGCTATTGTACTCATCAGATGTCTTTTTTTTTTTTTTTCCATAAAGGGAACAATGAATAAAATGGTCTGAAAGATTGTTTGCAAGCATGCAATTAATCATAAATCCAGCTTGATCTGGATGGATAAAGCAGTAGTTTTATCAATCTGGTTAGCTAGTACTTTGAAAGGATTTTGCAGAACTCATTAGTTCTGGAATATTAAGACAGGTGCCTCTTTTTTTGTGAGATAATAATATGATTCCCAAATGGATAAGCTAGAAGGTCAAAGGCAAAACAATTTATCCCCAGGACTGGTATGGATTACTGTTAAGAACATTCTGAAATCCTGTCCTATCATTCATGTATTTCAAAGCATTCCTAAAAGTAATGACCTAATTTTAAAGACAGTAAATCAGAAATAACCAAATTAAATAATCAGAAATAACCACTGCAGCTTGTTTGTCTTTTGGGAAGATGGGTAGTCTTAATTAAAGGCTTCAGTACTTTCGAGCGTTCTTTACGTATCTAGGGGAGTCATTCAGAAAAGTTAAGTATTCTTTCTGTTCTGTTCCCCCCTCCCCTTCAATTCAGTGGGAATTCACTCATGCAAGAGTGGTTTTAAAGAACCAAGGGAGTCTACAGACTGAAAGTGAGCTACCTCTGTTGAATGCAGTGTAATGAACCAGCTTCCAATCTTCTTTGGATGGAAATAGGTTGACTGAAGTATGTGTCTTCTGGCTCTATGTTGGCAGAATGCAGAGAAGTAGTTCCTCCTACCTGGCATGGCTAGTTTTTGAAAGAAGAGATTGACATCGACTCTCTTGACATTCTGAACGTTGCCCTACTGACATATCTGAATCCATAGGTTGTTACAGCTTTGTTACAGTATGTGTAGCCCTCAGACAGATTTAAAATTAGTCATTAGTTAATGCTGAGGCATTAGGTAATTTCTATGTAAAAGTGAAGCAGTGAGGCTGAAAATTGGTTAAAGAATTAGATCAACTAACACCCAAATTATTTTAGCATGTTTGGAGTTCAGAGGGCAATATACATACTAACCTTGGGCCAAGACATAGCCACCCCACAAATGAATGTAGCTCATACTGCATAGTCTCATGGCAAAATCTTACCCCAAAGGGACTTCCAACCATTAGTGTTCCTACCAAATGGGGTAGCCAAAGTACTCTTTTTCTCTATAAAATGTAGAATGTGCAATTTAAAATGAAAAACAGAGAATTTGTTCAGCTTTTTTTGTTTTTAAAAGCATGTTGGGAATTAATAGAGTGAAGCGTGTAACATGGATAGCTTTGTGTAGTGCTTATGATAAACACCATGCTGTGGACATCAGAGGTCTTCTAGAAATCAATAATTATCGATGAGAAAAGAAGTCATTATTTTCATTGTAATTATTAGGATACTCGTGGTGTTTTGCTTTGGTTCTGACCTTGATTGTTCATGCATTGAAATAGTAATTGCAGCTAATTCCTTTTTCCAGAAATGTTGATGTTTCTTGGTCAGCATCAGAGAGTGTAGGTAAGGGAGGGCTACCATGCAAAAACACTGTTATTTTTATTTCTTGGGAAGTATGAGTTTATCTTCTTGGGACAACAAAAGGCCACATTACTGGCTTAAGGTAATGCTTTTAAAAAATGGTTCTGTCCTTAAAATATCTTCTAAAAGGTTTTGCTTTGCTTTATTCTTGAAGATGTGAGGGCAGTTAGACACAGAGGTGACCTCACCTGATTGCAAGTGTTGTGGAGGGCAGAAAGAAGAAAGCTCTTTGATGCTCCTTGATCCTCAGCCAGCTAGCCCTAGGAGAAACCTCTGCTGATGTTATGCAGCCTGGTTTACAGAGCTGTGAAAAAATTGCTTAGATCCTTCAGCAGCAGAGACCCCACACTACTCTGACCCTATCATCTGGAAAGCCTTTTCCTGTAAATATACTTCCCTTCTGTTTGTCACTGAGGTGAGTTTGCGTGTTGCCAGAGCAACAAGTGGCACAACAGCACTATGTCATCTTCTGTGCTTCTGGTGAACTATCTAAATAAAGGTGTTTATAAAGAGAGCTCAGGAGAGCCCTTCAACTAATTGTTTTAATCAGGTATGGAGATTAACGGTAGGTGAAGGGCTGTCTATCACACTGACGTGCAGTTCTCTAGGTCAACAGATTGCTGTCTCTTTTACAGGACTGTCTGACAATGGATATGTGTAGAAAGAAGGCCAAAGTGGTTTGTTTATCTACTGATTCAGAACAGATGCTCAAATAGCACAACTTTCATGAAGGAGGAATTGATAAAGAGTGCAGCTGGGGTGTGGATGGTACAAGAAACTCCATCCATCATTTTCCAAAAGGCACAATAAATGGCTTAATTGTTACTATTAACAATTGTTGGCCATTTGCTGTAGACAAAGTATGATCCCACAAAGAGCCAACTCTGAGAAATTCAGTGGCAGCCATTCACTTGGCCTCATTCACTGAGCAAATTTCACTGGATCTTCCACTTCTTGACCACCATGAGGTCTTAAGCTGGCTAACATAGCTGTAGATAGGGAAGGAACAGCCCTGACAGTGAGGAAATAGTGTTAGTGCAATATGCAATACAAAGAGCAGTATTTCATATTAGGGAATTTTTGTAGGGCAATATGTAAAGGTCCTGTCTTCTGAGAGAGCTGCCCATGTGTATACTTATCCTCATACCAGAGAGGTTCCGTCAGTGTCTTGTGAATTTAATCTGTCCTCTTTTGTTGAACTGGGTTTGATGTGTCTTGTTTACTATCTTCCCCTGCTGCAAGGTTTATACTTAAGGCCATCTCCGGTGCAACCCTTTATGTAAATTTATCTGCAGTACTGATATCTCTAGAGGACTTTACAGAGTATTTGATATTTCTTAATTTTTTGGAACAAAATATCTACCTGAATGAGGTTTCTATTTTTATCTCTTCACATATTATCAGTCTTCTCTTTGTCATCATTGATTGAGCCTTGCTACATAGGAGAGGAGAAATTCTTATGAATGGAGAAGAAAGGACTTTTCATGAAAGAAACGTGTGCATTGTTTGGTCTTACCTAATCTTTTCTAGAGGTTTGTTCCATTCTCTTTGACCAAAAATTTTGTGCCCAAATCCAGGTGTGTGTTATTCTTATAAATTGTAGATGTTACAGTGGTTTGTAGATGGAAAAGAAAAACAGTCAGAATTTGACCCGTTACCTGTTTTTACAGTGAAGACACAAGTCTTTAACAGGCATCAAAAGCTAGCATCCCAAAGCATTAGGAAAGGTATTGCCAGAGGTTGAGGGAGGTGATCCTTCCTCTCTGCTCAGCACTGGTGAGGCCACACCTGGAGTGCTGTGTCCAGTTCTGGGCTCCCCAGTATATGAGAGAGATGGATATACTGGAGAGTCCAGCAAAGGGCTGTGAAGATGATGAAGCGATGGGACCTATGAGGAAGGGCTGAGAGAGCTGGCATTGTTCAGCTTGGAGAAGAGAAGGTTCAGGGAGGATCTCATCAACATGTACAAATACCTGAAGGGAGGGTGTAAAGAGGTTGCAGCCAGGCTCTTTTCAGTGGTGCCCAGCAACAGGACCAGAAGCAATGAGCACAAACTGAAACACAGGAGGTGCCGTCTGAACATCAGGAAACGGTTTTCCACTGTGAGGGTGACTGAGCACTGGCAGAGGTTGCCCAGATAGGTTGTAGAGTCTTCATCCTTGGAGGTATTCAAAACTTCACTGGACATGGTCCTGGGCAACCAGCTCTAGGTGGCCCTGCTTGAGCAGGGGGTTTGGACCAGGTGACCTCCAGAGGATCCTTCCCCCCTGAGCCATTCTATGTTCTGTGATTCTGTAATTCTGTTAATGAGTGTCAAATAATAAGACTGAACATAAATAGCTACAAATGTAATCATAGGAATACATGCTCAGCATAAAAAAAAAAAATTAGAGTATCAGTGGTATTCTACACAAACACTAGGAAAGGACAGAAAGCAAGCTGCCTATATCACATCAAAAATTCGTCTCCCAAATGAGTACGAGTATGGTAACTGTATCAGGACACAGTGAAATTAGTGTACATATTCATGTGATTTTAAAAAAGACATTGTCTGGAATAAAGCCTCTCCCTATTGTGTAGTGTTCAGGCTCCTACTGCAAAGCAGAGGATTTTAATGGTTCTCAAATAAAGACACTAGAATCTTTATCATGCAAAGCAACCTGATTTTTCTTAGCCTTGTTCTCAGAAATAACTCCATGATTTTGGCGGAATTTTTTTAACAAGACAGGCATCTAGCATGAAAAATTTCACCACAGCCACTAAAAACTGTCAGTCAATTAACTGCTGAAAGCAGGGTCACTTAATGGAAAAATACGAAATTACCATGCTTACAGATGATACTATCAAAATGCACAATTGACAACAAAATGCTGCTTGGGGCAGACATCATGGCATTCAGTAGCTCCATGTAGCAAGAAGGTTCCTAAGTATAGCTGTAACAAGATTTCTTAGAAGAAATCTGAATGGTAATTCAGTCTGCTGAGGATGGTATTAAATATCTCTGAGGGATCTTCCCCTTTTAAAAAGTGATATTGGAACTTGCTGTAGAGACTGACATTACTGTGGATGAGGAAGGAAGAAAAAGGCAAAAAGATTACTCCATACATCTTCAGCTTAATTTTTTGAAATGCTATTGGGAAAATTTAACTTCTTCCCTCATTCAAAAGTTAAACAGATTTTTAAATCGTCAGAATATTTCCTTTACAGAGTGCCTGTGTCCCATTATTCTGAATTGTACACATTACTGCTCTTGAAACCTCTTGAAATATCAAGGGGTTCACATGCGTTTTGTTTTAGGCATTGTCATATCTAGGGATGCCAGTAAGACTGACTGCAAGACAAGCTTACTTTCTGGATGACTTGTGCTTATTGCTGTCTTTAACTTGTCCTTAAAACGACCAAGAAATATAGCTGCATTAATCCAAGCAATTGCTTAATTTTAGCAATTATATTGCAATTATCACTGCCTCCTTCTGTGAGGTCTCTTTCAGCTTGAGCTTGAGTCAGAGAGAACTAAGAGCAAGAACAATCCTTTCGAAGTAAGAAGCCTCCTTTAAATGTGCCACATTGCTGACCTTGACAAGCACGCAGAAAAGCACAAGTGAATGCACAGAAATTTTCAAGGCCTGCTGTTCATCCAGACACTGGGTACTATGCAATATTGCTTCACAACAGATTTTGTTCCTTGCATGCAAATAGAATCACAGTGTGCAAGCTATAGTTTAATCCATGTCGTAGACAGGGTCAATACAAAGGCCCTGGTAGAGCACTGGGCTGGAGTCACGCAGCTGTGACTGTTCTAACAGAAATCAAGGAGTCCTTGCTCAAGGAATGAGGCAGTGTATTAATTACTTTCAGAGCAATAAGAATGCCAAAAGAAGTGGTTTTTGATTTTTTTTTTAAATGGCAGTTAAAAAAATAGAACAAAAAGCAGACTGAGATGGAACTGATTTCATATTACTACAAAAACATCATAGTGATGCTGGATCCAGGTTTTAAGGATTTTAATTTTAACTCATTCTGCATATCTTCAGAAAACCTTTACTAATTTAGATAGCATTGGTATTGCTTTTGCATATACATTTTTAGTTATTAATTTGCTTGAGATAGAATATACAATATCCCCAAACTTCTTTTCTGGCTAGGTAATATTTCAAGACTTTAAGTTCCTTTCCCCCAATTAACATTTGCAAGAAATCTATCTAGACATTTTTGTTTGCAAATAAAAAGATATCATTTAGTTGATTTTAGACTCACATTGAATAGAAAATTAAATGTCATGTTTAATTGTCAGTCATGTCCTTTGTACTTCCATATTAATTGCAGGTATGTTCTTATGTAGATTTTTCCCCATAACTTACAGTTTATATATAAACATACAATCTCATACAAATATTTTCTTCTGGAGAATTTGTTTTAAATATGTGCAGAACTCGTAACAAATGTATATATTTCTGAAGAATTTTAGCATTCCATGAATTCCGTTTCTTTTCAAATCAGTGAGAGCATATTGAACAGAACTCCATTCTTTCAGTATGCATTAGTTTAATAGGTTTGCTTGAATTTTATAGACAATACAGAAATTTGTGATAGCATTGGCAGAGCTTTCACTCCGCAGTGAGCCATTTGTCTATAGACTTGTTTGTTTTTCTTGCCTTTAATAAGAACCTTTGTATGCTCAGTCTGCTGATACTGCTCATTATCCATTTTTACCCATGTGTGATTGACTGAAGAATTACACTGGGATTATTCTGACCCCCAGTTCAGTTCATGCTATAAAATGGCATGGCATAATTAAATCCAGACTGGGAGTGGTTTGCTTCTGATTAGGTGACAGCTTTAGCCATATGCTACTTCGGTAAGGGTACTTTTATATTTTAATTGGGTTCTCCTGCATGGCTAAAGTTAGTAATGTCTTTTGATATTAAGGTCATCTTTCTCTCTCCTACTGTTCAGAATAACTCTATAACAGAGCTTTGCTTGAGAACTAGCATGGCCTGTTCCTATAGGGTAATGGGTCATCACCAGGAACCTGACTTGAGAACACATGGAATTCATCAAAATTCTCTCTTACTAGCCTGTTATATGAGGATACTGAAAAGTTGGACTGTCGTGTTTGTTTGTGGTCTTCTGTAAGTACACACTGCCATCTTTTAAAAGCATTTGTTCACTCAAGTGAATGATTCTGACCTTTGTTGTGCCTCTGCAGTTCTGTTTCAAGTGTTTAAATTATTTAAGTGTTTCTGCATGCTAGGTGACTAGTACACTTTCTCTAGGTTTGCTGGGTAGAAAGGGGGTGTAGAAGTAAGCTGGGTATAGCATTTTTCTTGGTATCCCACTCACTTGAATTCAGCAAGTATACAGACAATGTAAAAGGCATGGGTAGTCTCATTCACGGAGAGGTAAACTGCTGATCTACATGGGGAGTGGGGAGGGACAAGCCACATCTGCACTGTGAGGCGCAGACCACTCTGAGCATTATTCAGGGTAAGAGTGTGTGTGTGTGTGAAGGGAGTTAATTCCTTTTAGTTCCTGGATAAATCCATGGCTGACCTCATTGATGTGACAGTGAAATCAGCAGGAGTTCCATATGCTTAAAAGGAAGGCACATACTAAAGTGCTTTCTTTGAACCAAGGTCACTGCATTGCTAATCTGAGCATTTTTCCTGTGATGGGCAAATACCTTCTGGTCTCTGAGCATCCTTTGCCCTTGTTGATGGAGAGGTTTGGCTCTGTGCCAGAGCAGCAAGTGGTCTATTTACTGTTGAGTTCAAGATAAATAGGGTTTGTAATGGGAGCAGGAGCCACCGCTATCTTGAAGGCAGTCTTCTAATTAATCATATCTATATGTTGTATGGCAGCAAGGTCTTCACAAAAGAGTTCTTTTTAATATCTCCCTTGAGTTCTGTGTGAGCAGAGGTATCTCAGCCCACAGAAAAGTGTGAGGAACTGGGGAAGCTATTTCTTTTTCCTTGTGAACAAGCCTACATTGCAAAGGCCATACCTAATAAGGGAGATGGCGTGTTTTTTCATATCAATTTCTCTGTTCCAAAGATACTGCTGGAAATGTTTGTTCTCTTATCTAGAAAAGCGTTCCTTGGAGACAAGTCATCTTACAATTTGAAATTTGGATGGATGTGTATGCTGCTGGTGTCAGTGGCTCTTTTTGGAAGTACCTGACACTCTGAATGTAGGTCTGCTCCAAAGCCAAAACATTTATCCTTCTGAAATATTTTTGTGAACTCTAAAGGTAATCATAGCTAAGGGATGTTTCAGCACTGTTTGAAAAATCCCACTAGAAGTGCATGATTTGCCCCTGAACAGTGGAATTTAGAAGTTGTATCTAGATTAATTCACAGAATTTAATAGAGAAATAAATGCCTGTAGCATAGTATAGCACAGCTTAAAGTAGCTTATAGCCAGCTTGGGTATAGAAGGCCAGTTATGGCAGCGTGATGTCCAAGAGAGGCTAATTTGTTAGCTAGTTATCCTGCTTACTGGATGTATTTCTCAAATCAATAATGGAAGTAGTAACAGTTTGTATGTCCAAAATGTCTTCAGTGAGAGCTTCAAAGCACTATAAATGTATCCACACAGTACTTCTGTGAAATAGGTAAGACATAATATTACCACTTTACAGAGGGGTATAAAAGATGAAATCCCTAGTCCAGATCTAACTAGAACAGCAGTGATAGTCAGATACGATAAAAATAATATGTCAGCTGTTGATGTACAGCAGCTATATAACCTATAACCCTTGTTTCTTTCCACACAGCTTCTAATGCTATCATGTTTGTATTTTTGCTTACAGTTAAAATTTTTAATAATCTGCTGCTTTCCCACTCCTATGAAGTAGAGAAGCAAGTCTGTGTGTGCAATATGGCATTGTTTACACTATTAAGTTCCAGGCGGGTATCTCTGATCTGATCCTTGGTGTGGCATTACTGATGAGCTTGGAGGAGACATGACTTGAAGAGAGGAAGATTCTGGATGGGGAGCTAGCAGATTAGGGGGAGATCCCAGAAATTGTTCCAGCAGCACAGGAAGGAGTAGTTGTAAGCCTGACCTTTCTGTGTAGAGAGCCATGAAGAGTGAGGTGCTGACAGCAGTTGTTTCACTAAGCCATTTGGAGCACCGGGATAGTTCCTGTAGCCAGATGTGGCCTCCAGGGGTTAGACACGTCCCCAGAGTCTTTTCTGGCATTTGCTAGACCTCATGAGGCACCATCAAAGGGTTAAATAGCTCCACAGTGTGTCGTTCGCTCTCTAATTAGGAAATGGTCCAAAAGCTCAAAGTTCAAAATGCACATGGTCTGAGCTGGGACTAAGCCCAAGTTCCCACTGACTGCATCCTCCTATGTTAGCGTGCTGCATCTGCACATCATCTCTTCCCCTTGCCATTTCTGCCATTTGTTTTCCTTTTTTAAAGAAAAATGAAACAATTCATTTACAGAGTTTCACTTCTTTTGTCACTATCTAAAGTCTTTCATTGCTTGAGCTTGTGTGCTTTCTGGGAATAACTTGTGGCCCACTTTATAATTGAAACCAGGCCAGTAAAACATGACAAAAATCTTCTCACTCCACTCCATTCTGCAGCATCTGCGGCCACTGCTGGAGAAGCAAGAGTGGTCTTCTCCCAATAGATGTGTAGATATGAACTGGTCAAGCTGAGCCTCAGGGGGCCTGAGGTTCCTTGTTGGCCCCCAAAGGTGGGGGGGGGGGACGGGCAAAGCAAAGGACAGGCAAAATGGCATCCAACTGGGATTGTGTTTTGAGAAGAAAGGGCAGAGTGAGGCTAGGTTGGGGCCACAAAAAGGGAAAGGAAAAAGACAATTATATCAAGCAAACAATAAATGGTAAAAGCCAGATGCATGGATGGTAATATGGAAGGGGACAGAGTCAAAATGTTACCCCATGGAGTCTGCAACCTAGGGAGTGGACAAAGTTAAATTCTGGTGATTCATAACACAAATACTTTCTGTTTTCAGATGCAGAACACATAAATGTTTCCCTTTTTTTCCCCATCAGAATCTTTCTCCTATCCAATTTTTTTTTTCCCTAGGAAATCAAATTATTCCTGTGTTTTCAGAAACTTGCATTTTGTTAAAATAAAGCCTCACCTTCCTTTGCAAAATACATTTCAGTAAAACATTTTAGTGCTTGCTGGAAATCAAAGAAGGGGTTACAGGGTTACAGGAGCTTTTGAGACCTTGTGTTTGAGTGGCATGGTTTTAGGTCTCACCCCAGAATGGATGGTAACTTCTGGGGATGACAGCCAGCTTTCTGCTTATGAAAAAGAAGGTGGTGATTCTGGTCTCCACCTCTTTCCC
>NW_010519823.1:21175-24573 GCF_000687285.1 Phaethon lepturus
TGTTTACTGCTTCCCTCCTCTGGCTCCTGCACTGTTTAACATGGCAGGGAGATGAGTCAGATCATTAACCTGTCTGAAAAACATATCCAGCAAGACAAATTCAGTCTGTGAGCTTTCACACCGTTCCTGGAACATGTGTAAGGGAAGGGGCAGGCCTGTGCGGCTGGGAATGGTGATGAAGAGAGAGGGCAGGATGACCCTTTCGGTAAAAGTAAGCTGTTAAATCAGCCTGGCCATCTCACTTAGCTGGTGCCTGGGTTGGTACCGTTGGCAGTGCTGGTAACAATTTTCCTGCGTCATACAAGGCTTAAGGACAAAGAGGCGGCTTCATCCTTGGCATAATTCTATGAGTAGAGTCACAGGAGTTATACCCAGGGTGACTTTGTCTAAAGTGTGCCTTTTCAACGTAGTCCACTAAATCAGCTCATTCTTGCTCTCTTTTTTGTTTCTTTATTTGTGGCTACACTGAATTAGCATCTTAAATAAATTGCCATGGGAATCAGAGATGCAATAGCTAGCTTGCTTTCTCTTGTGCATCTACAAACAGTCTTTTCATAGCAGTCTTTTCACAATCTCATGTACAGTGTTTGGGCACTTGATCCATATCCATCACGGACTTTTAATGCCTATCCTGTTCCGTAAAAACTCTCACAGTGTAAGGTGCATAACATACGGTATATGGTTGATTGATAAAAAATTCCTAGCACATAAAATTTCTATATGCAGATGAAACACTTCTCTTCCTGGAGTGACTTGTTGCCTATTTATTGCTCCTCACTCTCATTCTGATACATTATTTATATATTTTGTGACACGTGGATTGTAGAAAAGAAGGAAGAACAGATAACTTGATTTGATGAAGCAGGGAATTCTCTGCATAGAGGACAAGGTAAAAACTGAGAGCTTTGTAGGAGGAGAGAAGGCTGAAAAGACAGGCCTTGTGATGAAGAGAGCTGTGGGAGTAGATCAGTAAGAAAGGAGAAACTCTGAAAAGGCCTTGAAGCTCAGGACAAGAAAGCATGGCTTTCATGGGGATGTAGGCAACGTGGCTGGGGTATGGAACAAAAGATGGCCTCAGGTGCTGAATTTTCTGTGGAGAACAATGTAGGTGCTTTGGGAATAAGATCCAGGCTCAGTAATCAAAATAATGAAAGTAATCAAATACAGTGATCACATGGTGGATCTGGGCAGAGATTTACATGTTAAAAATATTAGAAGAAGAGAGCTCTCCTAAAATAATGTTGTTAATGTGCATAGCGCAGGGTTAACTGATCAGGAAACGTGGATAGAAGTATATGGCAGTGTAGGTTATATACGTGGGTGGCAGCTGATGGAGCCATGCAATTGCACCAGAATCTCAGATATCATTGAAGAATGTGCCTAGTATGTCTCACTGTGAAGAAAAACTTGCAGACGTGACCCCAGCACATTGTGATGCAGCGATATGTGCCAAAACTCACGCGCAGCCTGTCAGTAGAAGCCAGAGAGCTGCGATATGCCTGCCCATCTGGACGAGGTGCTAACTTCAGCATCTGCTTCTGCAGGGGGCTCAGCTCCTTTACCAAAGCAGAGGGGGAGGGAAAGGACTTGTGCCAAGACTATACAGTAATGAATGTAGTGTGATTGGACTGCTTTAATTTACCCCCAGAAAAGGATCTTAAGATTAGGAGCTGCCGAGGCATTTAGTACAGTATGCCTGAAACACAGGATAAAATATGGGACCAGAGAAAAGCACAAAGCTGATAAATAGAAATGTATGCTTATAAACTGTTCACATAAAAGTGGTACAGGAACCTGCACAAGCAAATAGTAAAAGGTGGGTAGAATATAAGAAGAAGTAGGGTGCCTTGGGAGTGTGAGAGAGAGAGGTAGACAATGAGAGAATTAATCAGAAAGGTCAGAGGAAAAATGTTGAAAGCCAAAAAGACAGCATGGTTTTTAAGGAGGATTTTCATTCTTTCCAAAGCAGAAAAGATCTCAAAGAGTCTGAGACTGAAGTACAAAGCATGATACTTATGCAGGGAGTTATTATAAGAGACTCGATGAGACTGATTTTGGTGGCAGACAGGCCTCCCAGCCAAACTAGAGGCATAAGAAAGTAGGACAGAGCTGGGATGAAATGGGATCAGCAGCTGTAAGCAGGGTATTGAGTTAACTAAGAACAATTCAATTCAAACAACAAAGGAGAGAGGAACTTGGGGAGACAGGTGGGATCATAGATGCCTGAGGCAGGATCAGAAGGAGCTTAAATTTCAGGGAGTATTCACTCCATGCAATACCTCTTCTGTCTCACTAATCACTAAACTGACAGAGATATATTTGCTTCTGTGCTACATTACCTTTCCTTGAAATGACAGGGTGGGGGGTGAACAGACAAGCAGGTACAGTGTGGTGCTGAAGAGAGGGAAGACTCAACACCTCCACTTTTGACAGCAGTAAGTTGCTAGATCAGCTTGGTTGTGTCACAGAACCTTACCCTAAGGTGCCTATGTTGTGACTGTGCTCTTTTGGGGAGATCGGGACCAAAAGAAAAAGCGGTTAAGATGGAGGTGAAGAGAAGCAATCATATGAGGATCAATGAAGGTTGGAGGGTCAGGTCAAGAAGGTCAGGGTAAGACATTTGTGACAGAGAAGTGAGAAACCCCAGTGTCAGCAAACAAAATGTGTTAGGAAGGATGAGAATAAGTAAAAGGGTGGAGAGAAGAAAAATCAGAGACTGTGCAAGTGAAAATAAGGGCTAAATTTAATTCACAGTTTTTTTGTTTGTTTATTTGATTGACCTAAAAGGAACAATGCATTGGGGATGCCTGTGGGCTTTCTAAGTGTTTGTATGAATAAACCGCAAATACGTGCTTCTCCTGAAGTGACTTACAGATTTTTTTCCTTCCGCCTTAAGCATTTTACTGCCTGTCAGTAAACCGTCAAGGAATAGCCCTTCCTAGTCAGTCCCTCTTGTTCCCTACTTAAGAATGAAACACAATATCTTGAACACCCAGAATGCGAAGAAGCTAATCATTGGCTCGCATTGTGGCTGGCAGGGCAGGCCCGCCTCTTTGGCTTGTGCTGACAAGCTGTTTATGTTTGTGCAAGGCCACCCTTTAACTCAGCCGCCTGATGGCCATAATGGGACCAACTGTCTGAATGCTGCAGGGAGCTAAATCTTCTGATCAGAGGCACAGTGAATTTCAGTGTCTGATACTCCTGCCTGGACTCTATGGAACACTAGTAAGTAGCCGCCTGTCTCACTATGGCTTTTCTTGTAAGGCTAAGGGCATGTTTTAGCAAGGCAGGTAAGCGCTGTCTTTCAGAGAGGCAGCTATTAAAGTATTTTCCTCTGTCTGAAGTAGAAGAGCAGCTACTTTGTATGCAGTGTCATGACTACAAGGACTACACTCTTT
>NW_010519823.1:24604-46973 GCF_000687285.1 Phaethon lepturus
GTGGGAGGCAAGAGGGAAGAAGTTAATAGGGACACAACCCATTTAAACTTGCCAGGTTATTTTTTTTAGCTGCATTTTCAGTATTTGATTTTCCAGTCATGTTTCAAACAGCAGCAGCTTTTGCAAGGTCATAGTAGTGTTTTTCAGGAAAGTGTAGAAGGGCTAGAAATGAGATACTATAAAATGAATGCTCCCCAAAATGCTGATAGGTGCTGTCATAGTCTAAGATATATGCCTAACAGTAGGAAAAGCAAAGTCATGTTCAGAGATTTCAGTCCTCTTTGCTGGCTGCTATTAGGAAATGTTCACAGCTCCACAGAGCAAAAGACTGCAGAGATGGAATGAGCTTGAGTTTTTGTGTCTTTAATATGTACTTTCTAATGTTCAGAATTTTAAATAAAATATTCCATATTTAGGCAATATTCCTGAATTTAATCCTGCATTGAAAATATTGATGGACTTTCAGACTTTCCCTTTTACCCTTTACACCAGCAAAGCAAATCTTAATGTCTCTGCCAGAGTGGGACACCATGCAGAATCTCAGAACTAGTCTGACCCTGAAGTTTTGGCAAGTCTGTGTCTAGATTTCATGTGGTAGTTGAGGAGCTCATCTATAGATCTCATTTTATAAATGAAGAAAATAAAGATATGACAGATTAAGTGACTTTGTTATGACCATAGAGCAAAGTAAGTGTCAGGACTCAACAGTCTATTACTGAGGTCACTGTACTATATTATTTCTTTTTTTCCTTTTATTTATTTTTCAAAATCCTATTGGACAATGCAAATAGTAATTTCTAGGGATGACTGTGTGTACTTGACAGGCTTCACATTTGCTACAAGAAATACCTCATGATTTGTCTGCTTATCCAAACTCCTCTGAACTCAAAACTGGGTGAGAAGCTTCAAACAGAGTGGGCTGTAGCCGTATTTTTAGTTCTTCCTTCTTTTGACATGTCTGGAAATGTCCCATATGGCATTGTGACAGCACTTTGATATTGCCAGGATGGTCCTTTCTCCAGGGTACTTCTTCACCTCTCTCCTGAACCAGAAGTGCCAGGATCTCCAGAAGATTCAGCTCAGGATTTGAGTTCAGGATACCTGGGGGAAAAACAGAAGCTGTCACAGTAAATAAGCATGTTCATTATGTCTCTTTTTGAAATCACAGAAATAACCTTACTTCTAAGTGTCAGTCAGGTCTTTGTTAGCCTTGAGTCATGCCAAAAAAATAGAAGCAAATCTGAAACAATGCCTGATGCCATGTTTGTCTAACCTGCCCCCTATGGATGTACCCAATAGGGGGATGCCCAGGGGTTGTGCCCTCATCTCTGCCATGCTGCTTGTGTTTTGTAGCTGTATGCAACTTCTGCAGACATTCTTGATGCAGTCTGGAGACCTTTGGCTCAACTCTCCTACTCATCTATAATGCTTTTAAGGACTGCATCTTTCAATGAGTCTTGACTTGCAGGCCAGTCAAGCAATATTATCTATGGGAGGCACTGGCTAAGAGACAGTTAGACAGAAACTTTCAAAGAAAACTGGTCAAATTATGGGCAGCTATTGTACTTAGTACATTTCAAGTAGATGGGTCTGGATGCTCACAGTTGTTCAGCTCTGAGACTGAGCCTCCTCTACAGCAGTACAGTGCATGCATGGTACTGTATGACCTAAAGCTAATCACAGCAGTAGGCGGCTTCTGTGCCAGGCTGTGAGCACAAGCCAGAGGTTTTCAGTCACTTCCTCTAAGTAGCAGACAGATACTAAGCCTTCATTAGTAAAGGTGAAAATGATACTGTTTTTTGTCTAGATATTAAGAAAGCAGGATCTCAGTATTTAAGTAACAATGAAAGCCATGAGATACACATCAGGCATAAATACATGCTTAGGAGTTTTTGCTGTGCTCTCTCAGTACATAGCTGGGAATGATCAATATGCTTACCATATTCCCTCTCTCTTAACTAAAGGAAGAACTCCCTTGTGCGTCACGAGCCCAGCACAACATGGCTTGCTCTGTAAGGGCAGACTGTGCCTGTTTGATTTACATCAGGGTAAACAGGCAGAAGATTAAAATTGATTTGTCTTCCTCCCAGAGATAATTTTCAAGATGTATTCACAGGGCTTTCTAAAACAGGGTGCTGAACCAACATCCTTCATAAAAAAACCTCACTACTCTGTACTGCATATGTTGTAATTGTACTTTCTGATTCTGTAGGCAGTTTGTGAAAATTAACAGAGCTTTCAGATAGCCTGGGAAGCAGATAAGCATATCATCCTCAATCTACAAAAGAGGGAAATGAAATCTGCAAGAAAACTGGAAATAGAACTAAGATCTGCTTCCCAGGACTCTGTTTTTACTACAATCCATTTTCTTCCCCCGGCTCTGTAGGTGCACTGCATATTGACTGTGGGATCCCTTGCCAACATTCTCCTGTGGCTGAGTCTTTAGTCTGCAGGCACATTTGCAATATAGCTATTGTTCAGTTATTCAGCAGATAATGGAAGGTATTAATTTGGGGCTGACTGAAACCCTGACCTCTTACCGTGACCTCTTACGAGTACTTCCCAAATATACTTACCATTATCAGATTACAAAGCCTGTAATGTTGTATCTGATCTACTAGATTTCCCCTTCTTCACCCTTGCAGATGTCAGACCTGCTCCCAGAACTGATCCATCTCTCAGGAAAGAACAGCTCTCTCAACTAGCAAGGGTTTTGAGTTACTGGAGCTGTAATTCATTACACTCTGAGCATTTGAATTCTTAGTGAGAGCAGGAGGCTTTAAGGGTGCTTGTCATCTCAGGATTTTGGCTTATTAGCAGGTGCTCTGCTGATGTGTCCTATATGCTTGACACACATAAATTAAGGTTATGATAAGAGAGAGCCTGTGAATGAAATACTACATGTGCCCCTCTCCCATCAGCTGTTTGAGTCTGACCAGAAGACTGAACTGCCAGGTAACAGGAAAAAGTCCGAGGGCCTGAAAGAAGCAGTGGCAGCCTTCTGTCAGGTTTGGATAGACTTCCTGTACAGTCACTCACCATCAGTACTCAGGTCTCTGTGGGGATAGAGGCTGAGATTTGCAAACACCACCTCCTCAGCCTCCTTGGATAAGTTGTCTTCTCTCTGAAATCTGAACCCTCTGACTAATATCCTCCATACTAATATCCTCAACTTCCACCTGTACCTATGGAAGCTTTAGAAATCTTTCATTGTGGTTTTTTTTCAGGTCCATTTTCCTAGGTATTGGATCCTTTTCTAGGTAAGGGATATTGTTGCCACTGAAGTGAAACACACTAGTTGGTTCTAAAAAATGAAAAAACGCTATGCATGCAGCTTTTTCTATTCAAAAAGAAAAAGCCACGGGGTTGTAGTACTCAGATCTCACGCATACATGCACACTGCTTCTAACGTGTGTTTTATTTTGGTGGTGTTACTCAGAGAAAACACTGAACTTAGGGAAGAAAAAGATTGCAAGGCAGGTTATGTGTGCAAAATTCACCCCAGGAGAACAGAGGAAGTTTCTCAAGCAGGAAAGTTCTGCAGGGTGGCCTGCCTGAAATATAACAGAAAACACAGGTCAAGACAGAAAGAAAAGGGATCACTTCCTACTTTTCCTTGACTGTGGCAGAGTGAATTGCAGTGGTTAAGTGGTCTTCAGGTCTGTGCTGCCTTAAATCTCTATCTACCAGAGTCTACTGGTTTCTTTGACTTCTCTCCCTCCTGTCTAATATGCCCAGCCTCCCAGCTGGCCAGCAATACTGAAAGAAACAAGCACCAGTGACATACAGATACCTGTACTGGCTGTGCTCTGTTCAGTGCTGGAAAGATGTTCCCTTGGACTCCGTAGACAAGCCCTAAGCTTTCTTCTTACTGGAATCACTGGCTTACAGAATAGGCTCTCTGCATTGCTGCTTTGCTTTGATAATGTGTAAAAGGCACAGTCTTGCAAACTGCCGTCTTTAAGGGTACATACAGAACTGGTATAAAATTAACTGCAAGCCTTCAGATGGCCCACCCACATTCCTCTCTCTAGCTCACCTCTCCCAGGCCCGGAAAGCAAATTGTATCCCAGTATGTGCTCAAGTAGGCAGGAAATACTATAGATGCCACTGCTCCTTCATCCACGACAGAGCTTTTAAGTATTTCAGTTTCCTTCCTTTTTGCCTGTGTAGCTGGGCCAAAGGTCTAAGAAAGCAGCAATTTAAGCTCGTAGCATAAAATGTCCCTAATTGAGTGGGTAGCTTGCTGTGTTCTGTCCTGGTTACTGCTGTCTAAAAAAATTATCACGGCTGTCGTCAGCCCTTCCCTCTTATCACTGCTGGTTCACAGCATTTGAAACTGAGAAGCATAGTACCCAAAGGATTGCACTGCAGTTTCCCCTCATGAAATCAAATTATACTGAGGCTTGGTTTCTTCCTGACTTCTTTCTCCTTACACAGCATCTTCAGTTGACACTACCTCCTCAGTTGACATGCCCTAAGGTATAGCATAACCCCCTAATGTACCCTAACTGTCAGATGTTAATGTTTGTTATAATATACTGGCATGGAATTCTGCATGTCTTATGGTGGCAAAACTCCTGCTAGTGGCTATAGGAGGACTGGTTACTTAAGGGCTGAAATGGGACTGTGACAATTACAATCTTTTCTTGTATTTATGATTTAATTTCTGCTTCTGATTGGGATGCTTAACTTTACAGCGGTACCTTTGGCTTTCTTTTCAATTAGTTTTTGAATGTGTAAGAGCATGTTGATAGGTATTTGCTGAGGTTAATATTAACTTCAGCATTGCAGTGGCTGAACTTTCAGCATATTACAGTTTTCAGACATTGCCTTCATGAGACCATCTGTCTAAACAAATCTGCCGCCTCCTCTCCGTTTTCCCCATCATTTGCTCCTGATATCCACTCTCCTCTATCACTTTGAAATCTATGCCTGACACTCATATACACTTTGGGATCCAGAGCTGCACCAAAACATTTCCTGATTTCACAACGGAAAACATTATGCTGTCACACTCCAATATACAGATGGGAAAATGTGAGTGGCTCTGACTACAAAAAAAGAGGATACAGGAGTGGGAAGATATGGTCAGTTGGGTAGAGCAGGGGCAGCATTCTTATATGTGGGTGCAGGTATGCAAGGGTATTCTCAGTGGAGATGTCTTGTATTCCCACCTGCTCCAAAGCCCTGCACAGCCTCAAGCCTCTCAGCCTTTCACTCTGGCTTTTAGTATCTCCTAGCCTGAGGCCCATCATCCTTAGACCTCGTCTGTAGCTCATGCCAGTGTAGAGCATCTAGCTTCTCCCTGTGGTCCATGCCTCCCTGCCTCAACAACATAGTTCACAGACTCTTCATCTTTCTGCCACAACTCCTCTCCTCCCATCCTAGAGCTACCTTTTTTTCCAGGCCTTCAGGATCCGGTCCTCCTGAACCTCTGTGCTCCATACCATTTAAGATGTGTGTTCTCCCTGCCTCGCAGTCCTTAAAAGCTTCCCCAGAGCCCTTCACTCTTTGTCATATTTTCTCTAGTCTTCCTCACTACAGCCCAGTGTTTGCAGTCTGAGAAACAGGGGGCTATTTCTTCTCCCCTAGAGTCTTGGATTCTTCAGTGCAAAGGTCTCAGCATACCTTCTTGTTCTTCATTCTCATTGTACTTGAAGGCAGGAAAGTAGGACAGGTCTAGGGTAAACCTGGCACATACTAACCCTTTGTATGCTGTAAGAATGGATAGCTCCAGGCAAGGTCAGAAAAGACTAAACCAAGAAATATATAAGCATGGTATATTTTTTAGAAAATGTAGCCCTTTCTATCTCTCTTGGCAAACAAAGTGTCCAGTATTCAACACATATCTTGTGAACCAACTTTAGGCCCAGAGCTGCTTTTGAACTGCTTGCTGTGATTCTTCATGTGCTTATTTCTTTGTGTTACTGGTCACATGGTAACATTTCTGATTCTTGGATGAATGATGTTTTCAAACAAAAAGAGGGATTTGGACACATTACTTTTGGTTCAGAACTTCTCATGAGTGCAGTGATATGACAATGTATTACATCAGTGTTTCCTGGATACTTGCTTTAGAAAGAAAGCTTACTTATGTGAATGAAAGTTTGTGAAAAACAGTAATACTGAGACATTATGATTTTATAGGAGCCAGGGCTGGCAGTTAATTTCTGAGATTAGCAAACTGTTATCCAGGGCAGTACAGAGCAGAAGTGTGAGCCTGGCACAATCAGAGTGCATGCCAGTGTTTAAGGGTCATGGTTGGCACAGAAGTGCAACTTAGAGCTTGAAGTAAGATTACAGTCAGGAGGAGTGTGGGGCTTACCTGCTGTTTCATGGTACATTTTCATAAGCAGCTTGAGCATTTGACTCGCAGTCTTCTTTCTTCCTCTGCTCCAGTCCATAATGCCCCACATCTGTGTCAGCTGCAGCACTCAGCAGACCCCTGTGAGATAGTTCACCTCACTCACCTTGCATAAAATTGATGCATTTTGTCATGGGTCACTTTTCTGTCTGTACCTGTTCACTGGGAGTCCAACAAGTGCCTGAATGCAAGGTAAGAATTGGGAGTGTACAGCCAGAGAGCGAAAGGGAACCTTTGAAAACAGTCTAATGTTTGTCTTTTGAAATTACATCCTTGCAATATTTGACCTTCCCTGATGAAAACCACTGGGACATATGGATTGCATGCTGTTTGCTGGCTTGTTACTTAAAGAATACAAGTGTACAGCTATTAGCTCCTGTACTGTGGGCTTCAGGGAGGGAAAAAGTGACCACCATTCCAGCTCACTTAGAAGGGAAAAGCCTGTGTGTCTCTCTGTCCCCAAAGTGCTCAGAATGAGAACATGTGCCCCAGGCAAGCCCAGATCCCTGCAGTCACAGATGTTAGTGAGAGTTGATGGTAAAAAGTGACGTAGTGCTATGCTTATTCTCCCTTTTTTCTGGGGACAGCCAAGGGCTACTGCAAGCTGTAGTGAAAACAGCAGCAGTGGGGGGCTTGTCCAGTACATGGGGCTTCTCCAACAATGACATTAAAGCTATAATGCATTATGTTTTTGTCTGAGCTGCATATTTTCTTTCTGTGGAAAAGAAGTGATACATTATAAAGCAAAGTACATACATTATAAAGCAAAATACCAAAAGCACTGAAACAGCCTAATCCTCATCTAACAGTAGGAGCAGGCTGCAAAGGATTATAACACTATATTATCTCTTCAGAAGATCAGCTGACAATTATGTGCCTTTCTGGAGGGGGACAGGCTTTTGCCAAACTCAAGTCACTGGGCATCAAGCTGAAGTACTAAAATAAAACATGGAGTAAGTGAGGCTAGACCAACTGAATACAAGCTTAGCATTGGGACCCAGACCCAAGATATTCCATGTGCTGGCTTTAAAATGCTGATGGTAAAATTATTTAGAATATCACAGATAATTTTTCTTTAAAAAATGGGTTATTGTCAGTGCCAAAATCTACATTATTTTATTTCATCAACAGCAAGTGAACTGAAGCTTCTCCTTGAATTCCTCCAAGGGTAGATTTGTCTCAGTTTATCAGACTTGCGGTTTTTCAGTCTGTACAAAGCCTGCCAGCTTGTTTATATCAGAAGATTCATCTAGGACTTAAACTATGACCGACTAGAAATCTGCATAAACATATTTAATATCCTACACCAAGTAGTCTACTGCTAAAATGAAAGGTGAACACGTAGCTGTGGTGCATGCATCCCTGGGTTGTTAATCTGCCATCCTGAGCTTCTATCATTCAGGTAATTTCACAGATTCAAACTAAGGTGCATCCTCCACCAAACCCAGGCCTTTCATCTGTCACTTTCTTACTATTTAAACTGCAAAAGAACAGGTCAGAAAACAAGTTGCTTTCATCTATACCTTTGCAATTTAGCAATCCCGATACAACCACACTAGACTAGATGGGAGCAGAATCTAGTCCAAGAGAGGTACATATTCTGCCACCTACTGTGCACCACAACCTGTCCACCACTGACTGAGGAGGGGCACTTTTTCCTTGCTTTAATGAACATGCAATGAGGTTTAAAAAAAACTTTGAAGCATCTACATACAAAGCTGCATACAATCAGTATAATCAATATCTAAGCTGCATCCTACTCCACTCTTGCCCCACTAACATAGTTGATCTTGGTGAAAAATCAGGGTTGTTTTCTACTTACATGGAAAAGAACAGGGTTGTTTTGTGGCTGGCATTTGAAAACATCCTAAATGGAAGCTGCCTTTTTTTTGAGAATGCAAATTGCTCCTAGAAGGCTGTTTTCCCTATCTGATCTGTTATTTGTTGCAGTCTTTCCTATATGAAGCTTTTTCCAGTGAATTTTCTGTCACCATCAAACTGATGAATATCTTCCATCTCCATTTCTCCAGAAAACTAACATACGTATGCTAGATAGGAATGTGATGTTTGTCTGCCTGAAAGTTCATGGAGACAGAGTGCGAGAAAGTGGGCATCAAATGATGCCTTAGTAATATCCAGGCAACAGTGAGGGGGGACAGAGCTAGCCTGCCTGGAGGAAGGAGCTATCTATGGACAGTAGGATGGTGGTACTCCCCATGGATGATACAAAAAGAGGAAATAAAGAATAGAAAAGAAGGGAGAAAAGGATGGTCAATAAGAATGATCCTTAGAGCCTGGAAAATGAAAGGTCATTTAAAATCAGTCTTCTGGTTTTGAATCTTGAATTTTCTTGAAGTTTTCTTCCAGACTTGTTATTTGTGAAAGCAGCCTTTGATGTAAATGGACTGGTTTTTTTTGAGAGAATAGATATATTAAGAGTACCTGAGACATCACTGTGAATTAATGCATTTGCTCCTAAGGGGAAAAAACATTCAGTCGGCATGAGCATCACAAACTGAAAGTGGTTATTTCCACCTACTCTCCACTTTTAATACCATGTCTCACCAAAAATAAGAGTTCTTGTTCCAAAGATAACAGTCATTCAACTTGTCCTGTACTGTGATAGTACAGTGGGGAAGAGACCCTACATGTCCAGAAAACCACACAAGGGCTGCTCAGCTGTACCCCATGAAATAATTTCTGGCCCCAAACCTAGAAGTCTGCTCTACCAGGATCAAGTCCTTTGATTTAATGGAAAATATCAATCCTGATAAAACCAAGATGTAGTCAGTTCACCCCACTTGTTTACTAAGTGGGAGAAGAATAACTCAACCGTTAACAAAGCTTGTTTACTGCTGTTTCAAAAAGTAATATTCTTTGCTTCCGCTGATGTTTGTGCATGTCAAGTGTTTTGCTGCTTACTACTTTGATGGGAGAACAGAACTGAAGGGAGGAAAAATGCTAGAATGCAGGCCAAAGATGCACAACTGTGGTAGCAGCTGAGCAGTAGGGCATATGAAATCTGTTCTCATGTACCTCTTGTTTGTGTGCGGTGGTCTGGTGTCTAATAATAAAACTGAGCTCATGTGTAGCCTTTTACATTGGATGACTGGATTGTATTTCACTCATCTAAAGGGCTGCCTGTTTTCACAAAAGCTGTAGGAATATAATACCTTTGAGATCTCTAGCATTCTACCTGATGTAACTGAAATTATTCAATGGGTTATAGAGTTATTGGAAGGAATTGTGACAGCACAGGCAAAAATACACACAAAGAAAATTTGTTCATAATTTTCTCCTCTGCTTCTACTGACTAGAGAGTCTTTTTTTTTTTTTTTTAATACTTCAACTGTTTTTGACATTAACAGTCCAGCAGTCCAGTTGAGTCAATCCTGGATCCAGGGATCCAGGTACACAATGAGTAGACAATTGATACAATCCTAATTCTGCAAAGATGAAAAACTGAGCAAGTGACAAGGCTCAGGACTTTAGGCAGAGTGTTTACAATGGTGTTTTTATTTTGTTAATAACTCACTGTACTGATTCACCCATGCTTTAGTGAAAGCTGCCTCATTTAGAGATTTTCACTGTTCGAAGAGAGTAAGATTATTCCTAGTAGAAAGGCTTGCAAAAGTCCTCTGGCAAAACTAAAGACTAAAAAAAATTTGATATTTTACAGTAAAAGAACATGCAGGTAACAACAACTTTAGTTTTAAGCAATGGCAAAACTTTTTTTATCCACCATAAAATTGGTTTCCCAGTTTTTTGTTGGGAAAACAGTGTTCTTCAGTAGTGGCTCAAAAGCCTTGAGGTATCCAAAAATATAGGTGACGCCTCAAGCCTCTGGTATCTGAATTCAATCAGGGCAGCAGACCGTTAAATAGCTGAAAATAGGGCTGAAAGTGACTTAGGAGCTTCAAGTCATGGACTTTCATGGGATACTTTTCAAAATTTTGCTTGTGATACTTTTGGTAAAATGTTCACTCTTGTAACTAACAAGGTCAGATCACGCCAGAGGTTCTCTATCAAGCAACTGTCCACTGACTCTGAGAGTTAACTCATTAGAGAAAAAAACCCACCAAACCAAAACAAAACCTCCCAACACAATAAATTTGCTTCCCACCTGGAAGCATTTAAAGGATGCAAGTGGATCAGCATTTGCTTCCCTGTTAATAAAAACCAGGTTGTTCTAAACGATCCGCTAGACTGTTGAACTATTTCAAATAATGCACTGGATTTTTCCCCCCCTTCCAGAGAGGCTGTTTGTGCTGCGAGGGAGGGCTGCATGGTTGGTTTGTTTCCACAGGGAAGGGGGGACACCCAGCTGCCACCTTCCTGAGTGGTATGTGGTGGTCTTGGCTGCTGGGGGCTGCCTGGGGGAGCAGTCAGTCATCTGCAGGCAGGAGACCATCCCGGCATGGGGCTGGCTGTTTATTTTCAAAGCTGTTGTACGTCAGGTTACTCGTAAGGCTGATGCTCGGGGAGTTCTGCTAAAACCGGACTGTATATATTCCTTGGTTTGCCTGTAATCTGCAGTTTATGAAAACCAGACGGATGACTCTGTGTTCTGCAAGTTAGTATAGGGACGGGAGCTTCTGACATAAGAGCAGCTTTTACAGAAAACACTGAGTTAAGAAGATTCAGGCTCAAGCTAGATTGCTTCTTCCCTCCCCCCCCTTTTGTCTATTTTTACTGCATCATTGGTATGTGTCCAAGGAAAGTCGGCCATATCATTCCGAAATACAAGGGGATAAACTTTTGACTGTCGGATCTTTTCAGGCTGAGAGACTCCAGAGTAAATGAACTGGGAGAGAGAGAATTAAAAGGAGACATTTCTTTAGGTGAACTTTTTCAGTTGTCTGCTCTGCCAACAGCAGCGTCAAATAACGAAGAAACTGCAGCAGTCCTGTCCCAGTGTCTTTCTAAACAATGTAAGTTTACCCTTTCACACTCGTCTCTAACTGTCCGTGTGCTGTTTCTGCTTTCGAGTATTTTGTGAGAGCAGTGGTTTCACAGTGAGTGAGCTCCTGCCAGGAGCTCTGCTGTGTGAATGAACGAATCGCTTTGTCTTTCTTTCTCTTCTCTAAGTCAGGGTGGTAGCAGGGAAGCCGAGCAGTTTGACACCACCTTTCTTTGACAGTCATGCTAGCTCGGCTTTAGATAGCTGTCGAAACCTTTAAACCTTTTCAGTGCTTGT
This sequence comes from Phaethon lepturus, assembly GCF_000687285.1. NCBI lineage: Eukaryota > Metazoa > Chordata > Aves > Phaethontiformes > Phaethontidae > Phaethon > Phaethon lepturus. The sequence continues at coordinate 36,169 of NW_010519823.1, forward strand.
GCAGAAATTCGTTTGTAGTTGGCAAGAGACAATAGCAAATGTTTTGATTGAACTGTGTGTGTCAGGCTTGCTGTAAGAGCTGGCGTTTCAAAGGGGATTGTGTGATGCTGTGTAAACAGGACAGGATGCGGCAAGGGAAAACAAATGTTTCCTGCTCTTTAATATTTAAAAGAAACAGTTGAAACAGAGCCAAGGAGTTTGCCTAGGAAAGAAGTAGTGATGTTTATTCAAAGCAAAATAACGACTGTACGTCTGAGAGGACAATGCCAAGGTCTAACTGGGAGAGAGAGTTTACTTTTCACAGGTGTTCAGTTTTTTTAAGTTGGCAGTTGGCATTGATGTTGCTGTATTCTGTTGCTGTGCTTTTGTGAAGAGTAACTTGAGCCATTACCTGGTGTGTACCTCCCCACAGGTTAGTTGATTTCCCCTTTTTAGTTTATTTTACTATTTTTAAAATGCAGTCTAGGCGGACTGTGAGGCAGATTGATAGGTTTAAGTAAAACCAAGGGATGATAATGATAATGTACCAGGTAATATACCAAGAATAAGACGAAAATTGCCCTGAACTCAAATATTCATTAGGCCAAAACAGTTACATAAATGTTCATTTACATGGGGACAAATAAGAAAATTGTGGTGAAATTACAATGACTAAATAAATATTTCTTAGATAAGGATGTGGCGTAAGAAAAGTCACTTTCTGTTCCAGCCTTGGATTTTTTGTCTTTGAGGGCAATGGATTTAGTACCTGCATAACAGCTCCATGGCCAACTACTGTGATTTAATCATCAGAAGTTTTTTTCTTAAAATTCCACATTGCTGCTTGTGTGAGAACTGTAATTAAATTGACTAGCAATAATAATGAAAGCTTCTAGACAATGGGGATATTTGGAATAAACTTGAGAATATAAACTGTAGGGCTTGAAAAATGTATTAAAAGGTTTGGTTTGTTAAAAGCTATATAAACTTGTTTATTTTAAAGCTAGTCCCATAATTTTCTGGAAGATGGACTGATGATATCATGGCCTGGAGTGGTTATAGAGAGAAGGTACCAGGAAGCTACTGTACCTTGTCTTGGGACTGCATCGTCCTGCTAGAAAACAAAGCCAGCAGAAAGAGGAGGTTAGTCCGTGTTTCGAGGGAGTTTTTTTAGGGGAAATCATTCTGTTGGCTGCTGACAAAATGAAGTAAGGCATCTGTGCTTTGGCCCTCATCCAAAACTGTTTGCCATAAACCAAAGGTTTCCTCTAACGTCTCAGCAAAGCGTTTGACAAACTTGGGTTGTGAAGAAACTCTCTGGTCTGATCTGGACCTGCAGTGCCCACAGTTTGGCTGTAAAGAACAGCCTGGAGTTCTCTTCATTGAAGGCTCATTTCAGTCCTTGAGATTCATCCTATTTCATGAGAAATGGCTTTGCTAGACCTTTAATACACCATGGCTTTCCTCAGGGAGAAGGCTAAACAGAACTTCTTTGTTGCTTCAAGGAGCACCACTAACACAGGCTGCTTGAGGGCCACATGAAGTGGGTTTTATGACAGAACCAATTCTAGATTTTATTATAGGGTTTCTGGGAATGGAGAAAAATTAAAATCATGGAACATTTATTTCAGCCAACTGGGAAAAATCTTTTAGTTTCTTTGTGTAATTTGTGAAGGGAGACAGCAAATGTATCCTGCCAGATACAGAATAAAAATTACAAGTATATATATGTTTAATGACTTTTTTTTGAGTCTTAAATGTTCATCTTTTTCACAGAAGTTATTTTCCATGTACTGACTAGAATAGACGAGTACAGTGAAATCTTGGTTTTGAGGTTAGGTTTGAGACCTGACAGCACACACAAGTGCTGTCCGAATTCTGCTATGTCCAGCAGCATGCACGTGTTTGGAAAATCAGACCTTACCTGGACAAAGATGACAATACTGCGGGGGGATCTCCCCAGCCCATGGTAGCATTCTTTCTCTGGCAATCCCAGTTTTAGCTTGAAGGTCAGGTTGTTTACTGGAAAATCTCAGATAACTGGTGGTTGAAGCCATCATGAAAACATGCTGGGCCTGTCTTTGCCTGATAATGGCATTTCATTAATTCATAACAAAACTAGGATTTGGACAGCTTATATAAACACAGTGATGCTCCTGATTCCTTTGAGGAAAACTGAGGAATTAAATAATCTGAAAAGGTTTTAATGTCCTAATGCAGAGGACAAAGTGTTGTGCATTACTTTAGTGAAGCTGAAATTTAATCATCTGCATAAAGTATTAAACATACATAGTTTTGCAGAAACATGCAATACTGTGTCTAAACATAGGAACTGTTTATACAAAAACAAAGGCACAGCGTATGATAGGTTAGGATAAACCCTTGAGTCAAATGTAAAAGAATTGGATTTGATCAGTTGGTAAGCATATTGTGTCATCAAAATTAAATGTACCTGAGAATACAAGTACAGCTAGTTTGAGCTATTTGTTTATGCACAGCAGCAAACATATATATTACTCCAAATAATAAATTCAGTTTATAAAGAATGATCCTTAATACAGTTGCATTATAGAAGGGAATAGCTCTTCAGATTTTAAATATCTTCAGATAGTTGTGTTAAGGACAGTGCAATATTCTGTATTATAAAGAGCCATTAATTCCAAAGAATCTACAAATGCACTGAAAACTCCAACACAGTCTTTTTCCACCTTTTTTTAATTTTTTGAGCCCTAAAAATTTTCTCCTGGAATTTTGCCCATCCATATTTTGGACGGTAACATGTATGAATTTGCTTTTTTTAGTCACCTTTCAAGGACCACACTGAAGAAGTCCAGCAACTGTCAGATTGAAATCCACTATTGCAGATCCTACACTTGGCTGACACCTTCAGCCAAAATTAGATATGCTATTTCCAGAGACTGCAGGTTGTGATTCTGTTATTGCTGATGTTTGTGGGTTAAAAAAAGAGGGATGAGGGGAAGCTAACCTTGTGAAACACATGACGAGTTGTTAACACTTCGAAAAAAAATCAATGTTTATTGAAAGGAATAAATATTGGAAAGGAAATAATGATCGTTTGGATGTTTCTAAAATACTGAAGGGAAAAGAGCTGGGCTTAGCATTCACATAAATAGACTTCACCTCTCTATACCTCCATTTTTGATGGTTTACTTTTTAAGACACATTTGCTGCTTTTGTTAGCATTGGGCCTGCTCTTATATTTGTTATGTGACATGAACAGATTGGAGGCAATCCCTTGGTGTGCTGTAAGATTTATATTGACATGTGCCTGTAATGGAAAGAGCTGCTTGGTTGCAAACACTTAGCAAATGCAGTTTGGAAGAATTCCTATTTTGTGAGAAATTGTGCAAGATTTCTTTATCTCATTATTTTTGATCAACGGGAATAAAGTCCACCTCCCACTAAACAAAACTCAGGTTGACCTTTGGAGAGATGAAGATGGCATTTAATGTCAAACTTTCTGAATTGTTTTCTTTCTATAAAGACCAGGTTTTATTTCTGTGGTTTAAATAACTAAATATTTATTTAGTTAAATTGTAACATTAAAGACATTTGTCTTTGTTTTCTACCATAGACTCACTAAACATTTTCTGTCACAGAATCTGTAGACATACCTTGGCATTGCGTGTCATTCCTTCTAATAATTGGGGTGCTTGGCTATATTTGGATTGAGCATTGCTTATTTTAAAGGTGAATTTAGCTGGAGGTCAGTAATTTAGTTTGATCACAGGAATAGCAGTTTGTAACTGGAATAGCATAAAGTCACATAAATGATGTAACATGTCACTATAATGTACTGTGTGGGGACAGCCAAGGATCTAGTCAGCTGAGAAGTCTGCTGGCAGCCAGGCAGCATTCCCACTTGCCAGCTGGGTTTTAGTGCAATAACTCAAAAGCAAATCCCATTCAAAAGGAAGAATTGAAATAGCAATTGGAATATGGTTCTTGAGGTGCTGAAGAGATAGTGTGGCAGGTAGATGTTGGCTGGCTCCATCCATCTTGCTACTAGTTAGTTGCAGTAGGGTTAAAAAAGGCACAGCTAAATTAAGAAGGAGACTAATCATAGAAATGTGAAAAATGTTAGCAGCATGTATTCTGGCACTTCTTACATTACATGGTGATCCTGCTAATACAAACATCAAAATATATCCTGTATAGCTGGACTGCTACAATAGTTTACAAACAAACTGCTGCTGGAACGGCTGTGATGCTGTACTGTTAGATACCAAATCTAGGCTGTAATAGCTTTAAGAATATGCCCTGCTACTAGGAGAAGACAAATGACTTAAAATGTACTGTAATCATGCATACCCTGAATGTTCCTCTGGAAGATCTCTGGACAACTCTGCTTTTTATGGTCAGCATTTTTTCTCACGTGTAAAAGTTTGATTCATTCTCTCTCACTTTAAGATCTTCTGAATATTTTCAGTCTTGGATGCATTTTAGGAGCAATTAATTAAGCGTACGGTGATCTTCAGTCCTTATGCCAGGGTGGATGCCCTCTGTGAAAGAGACATGAAGATTGGAGTAGATGCAATTACTTTTGATCAGGTTTTAAATGCATGAGATGAATGTTCAGCAATCTCCCTGCTCCTAATCCAGTATGGATTTATTTGTCTTAGTGTTATTAGTCTGCCTAAACATGTGTATGATCAGTTTATTTCTGGGTGACTTTCTGTTCTTTTGTCATGTAAAGCTATTTATTCTGTGCTACCATGAGCTTCTGTTCTTGATTATTTTCTTCTTTCAGTTCGGGAACATAGTGTGACAATCCCCTCTTTTTCTGTTGTTTTTTATGGGTGTTGAATGCTAGGTCTGAGGATGTGCCTTCACTGAACTTATAATTTGAAAAATTGTCATGTGTGGTGTGATGGCTTATAAAGAAAAAGTGCAAGTCTCTGCAAAGGTTTATACTGTGCTCATCTCTTTATATGTCAAAATTTAGTTGAACTTGGTTATTTGTGAGCTTGAAGGTTTGTGGGATCTACCGGTGTATTTTGTGAAGCGCTCAGGAGTTGATTTAGCAAGGAAAAAGCAGTGGCTGCATTATTCTGAGCTACTTAACTCTGACTAGTATGAAAATACAAATGTTCAAAGATGCTGCAGCACCTTGTGCAGAACAAAAAACCCTCCAAAGCGGCAATGGAATCTTGAGCAAACGCACTTCATACAATTACTTACAGAACAACAAAAAAAAAGGTTGCACTCAAAAGATTTTGCTGTACTTGGAAATGCTCTTGAACAACAAGTACACACATGTGTTTGTATGCCTCTGAATGCATTGATCTCTATAGTGGTCATTGGAGAGACTTACTATGTGTACCATATTTAGCCCCAGCCATATTTGGCCCATGATCTATATCATTATAGAACTTGCATGCACTGTGAGAAGCACGACTTCCAGAAGACCAGATGCCACCAGGTTCAATGATGTCAGGTATCTTCAAGGCCACCCTGGTTCTTCTGAGAACAGATGTATGTTGTAAATACTGTAAATGAGGTTGGTTACAAGTTCCTCAGGAACTAAAATGACCTCCAGGAATGAAAACTCAGGACTGAGGAACAAGCCGTTTACAGCATACATAAACTGTTCAAGATTAAAAACTGCCACAGTTTTGTGGCACATTTGCACAATATTTTTTTTTTTCCTTTTCCAGTGAGGAAACACTTATTCATTAAATACCCCTCCAAAACTTTCTCTCCTGTAATCCCTGTATTGGTGGAAGTGTTAAGGTAAACCTTCAGGGATTAACTCACACAAGATAAGCTTCTGCAGGTGGTTTTTTGGTTGTTGTCTTGAAAGCAGATTTAATTTGAAATTTAGAGCTCTAGTAATTGCACTGTACTGTGGTTGGGAAGCCTAGGGCCTGAAAATCAGATAGAGCCACAGCCTGATTTCATACTAGCTGTTCTGGTTTTTTTTTGTTTGTTTGTTTGTTTGTTTTGTCCTGAGTGTTATTCTGAGACGATAAAATGATACGGGTTAGTATGGTCTTCGCAATGGTCCTTGGAAGGTTTGCTGGACCATCCGCAAAGCACAGACTCTTCTCTTTACTTACTACCTGATTCTTAGTCTCCTCTGCAAAGTCTTGGGAACAATTGGTCTTTTTGCATCTCAGCTCAGAAAACATTTTATAATAAAGAGATAAAGTGTTGTACCATGAAGTTTTCATCCCATTTATCAAATATGCAGTGGTAATATTTTTGCCTTGCAGTTAGGCATCTAAAATAGCTGGAAATAAATTTTGATCGTGAAATGCAAATATGTTCTGAGATACTTCATTACTAATTAAAGGTGAATAATTTTCTGTTCATTCACAAATGTAGTCCTTTACTTAAAATCTCCCAGTGGAGATTATGTGCAATCCTTTATTATACAGGAAACAGAAAACAGTATGTAACAGAGGAGTGTTCTAGAACTCCACTGCATGTTCTGTGTAGGCAGAGAACCCCCTCAGCCCTTAGCTTCCTCATTCTAATTATTTTTTTTTACTATTCCCTCCTCAAAAAAAAACCCCAAAAAACAGACTAGACTGGTGCATGTAAAAATGTTTGTATATAATAAGGTGATTTTTCAAAAAATAAGTGAGCAGTTCCATGAATAATTTCCTGTACTTGCAAAGCGTGTCCAAAGTAGGGCAACAAAGCTGGTGAAGGGTCTGGAGAACAAGTCTTAAAAGGACCGGCTGAGGGAACTGGGGTTGCTCTGTCTGGAGAAGAGGAGGCTGAGGGGAGACCTTATCGCTCTCTACAACTACCTGAAAGGGGGTTGTGGTGACGTGGGTGGTGGTCTCTTCTCCCAAGTAACTAGTGATAGGACGAGAGGAAATGGCCTCAAGTTGCACCAGGGGAGGTTTAGATTGGATGTTAGGAAAAATTTCTTTACTGAGAGAGTGGTCAAACATTGCAACAGGCTGCCCAGGGAGCTGATGGAGTCACCATCACTGGAAGTCTTCAAAAAACGTGTGGACATGGCACTTCAGGACATGGTTTAGTGGGCATGGTGGTGTTGGGTTGATAGTCGGACTTGATGTTCTTAAAGGTCTCTTCCAACCTTAATGATCCTGTGATTCTGCGATTCTGTGAAAGTCCAAAATTTCTGTTTGCCTTATCAGAAGCCAACACACTGCAGAGTCTTGAATACAAGTAAGTAGAAGAGCAGGAAGGCTTATTCCCATATTTAACTTTTGGGATGGATTTTTATTTGCGCTCCTGAATGGTGGCCTTTACCCTCTGAACAATCATCATTGTTTCACCTCTGGGATGTGCTTTTGCAGAAAGCCTGCTCTGTAGATGTGCACTTTCTGCAGGGACCTCTGTTAAGGAAGGCGGACAACTTTTAAACTTCTAAATGAGAACCAGGATAGCAATCGAGGCATGATTTCCCCAAACTCCGTGGCATTACATTTAGCATAATACAGAGTACCTCTGCAGAGAAACAAGATAAACGTTACTCTTAAGGAACTATCACTAGAAGTTGGTTTTTGTTTTTGTTTTCTTAAGGATAAGATAAATTTGAAAAGGAGTGGAGGAGAAATGCTAGGTTAGTACTGTATTCACTATGAACAGGTTCTCTGCTTGGGCTGATGACTAGTCGTTTTCCATTGTTGTGTGTCTTGTTTGTGTCTTCTTTGTATGACTTAGAAATGGGTGTACATGCTAAAGGTACTCTGTGGCCTTGAGTGGCATTCTTCATGCAACAAGTAGTGTATTAAGGTAGCTGTCCGATGGATTTGTTTCACCTGACATCCCTAAATGGCAGGGCTCTGCAAAGTGATAAAAACAGCCCTGTTGGAGCCGTTATTGTCCATTAACTATGCCAGAAGGGAGTGGCTACTATGACAGCTCCCGTGATGTCTACACTATTTTGAAGGTTTGTCTGGGTGAAATCAAAAGTAAATCTAGCCTAGCCTTATAATTTGGATGGTGGCTGACAATGGATGCCTACAGAAAGGCATATGAATAGATCAGACATACCATGGTACTCTCCAGAATACTCTTTCATCTTCAATGATTTGTGCTTCCAGTTCTGCTTCTGATAGAGGTGGTGTCTTTGTAGTTTAAAATCTTTAATCAATTTATCCCCTGTGAATCTGTCCTTCTCTCCTGAAATGCCTGTAAAATATTAACAACTGTAGCATCCTGGGGCAATGGGTTTCACAGCTCACAGGATGAAGGAGTATCCAGCATATTACTGGTAGCCTTAAAAGAGGTCTCTCATCTGTGGCCAATAAAAAGGAAGAGTAAAAAGCAATAGATATAAATTGTGAATAAAAAACAAATTGTGAATAAAATTTAACTCAGAGTACAGCATGCTCCACCTGCCAAAAAAATAGTGATTGCTGTTTCATCACGCTTCCAGAAGCATTTAAACTGTTTGAAATACATCCTAACAGCCCCTCACTGTGGTATCTGAATTAGAGAAGTTCAGTACCGGAGATAGTGCAGAGTCTGTATATCCTATTTGTAACAGGTTTTCCACTTGGATTTCCCAATTACTTTTAACAGCAGTGCCTGGAGCTGGTTCCTTTACATACACCTCTAATGGGTTTTGTTGTTTACTACGTATAACCTGTATCAATAACAGTATGGTACATCTTGTCACAGTCATTGCAAGGACTACTTCCAACGTGTCATGCAGTTCTTCTATCTGCTCATAGAGTTTCCAAAAGGAAGAGGATGCTAAGATCTGCTCCTGTTCTCTGACTGCAAAAGATTCAGGATATATAACCTCTTTCTTTACAAAAATAGCCCTTATCCAAATTAATAGCTTGCTATGAAAACTTATTTCATAGTGTAGAAAAGTACTTAGTGTCACAGGTATGCTTAAAAGGCAATAGTTGAACTGTGTGTAGCTTATTTAAGACAATATTGTTCTTAACTGTCCTGATGCCAGTGTTTTTTCTAAGTGCTTTTTTTATTTAAAAAAACAGCTGCATTCACATGGTTATTGTTTTCTAGACTGTCTCCTAATTTGCTTTTCATGTGCTTAAAAATGTACTGGTTTCCCTGTAAAGTAAAATGGATGTATTTTCATACAGAAATGAATGGACTGTGTATCCCAGTTCAGCTTGGGAGAGTCTTAAAATTGTGTCATACAAGTGGTTCTACTTCCCTCCTCTTTCATTAGCTGTTGCTTCATAAGTTGCGATGTCAGTTAAAAAGACTGATATGCAGGCAGGAGGGTCTTCCGAGAATGTAATTTTTGCCAAAGTCTGACCTACGTCAGTGCAGGGCATTTGCTTGTGAGCAGCCTCGCAGTGCCCCTGCAGGAGCCTTGGGCATCTCGCCTGAACCTGTCCTGCCTGGTGAGAACCTGGAAGAGATGTCAAAGAGAAGGGTTAGCAGAATTATTTTTGGAGATGAAGGATAAAATGGACACCTTTTACTACTGCTGTTCCTTGCAGCTTGTGTGAGGTATAAAACCTTGTACCTCAAGGAAAAGGCTGAGCCACAGTAGCTGCTTGTAGGCCCTGAGAAAGGACCACTAGGACTGTCTGGAGATCCAGCCTGCTCAGGGATATGGTGGGCTTTGCAGACAGGTAACCGCATCTTACTGTGGCTGCAGTGAAACTCTGCTGTGGACAGACAGACCAGGAATTGATGCATTTCTGCAGATAAGGCTCGAGATGTGGGCAGCACTTTGTCTGTGCTGCAGAAAGGTTTCAGCTTTTTCCCATAACAACAGTTCTTTAAATAGGAGCGCTGGCATGCAATCAGAAAACGAGTGTCCTTGCTGAGGACTGGAAAGACGTGTTTACTGGGTGAAGTTCAGCCACTGGGTGTTTCCAACTTTTGAAGTGCTGGAGCTGACTACTGCTAAGTCAAATGGAGTGACCCTGTGAGTGTGGAGGAGGAGAAGGACACAGTGTCGCAGCTGGCCCGCTCAGGCTCTGTGTGCTTGGAGCTCCCCAGGGGAGCTGTAGATGTTCTTTTTGTTACTGTTGTTTGGGTGGTTCAGCTCCTGTGCCTGCAACCATTGTTCAAACCCACAGAGCTCCTTTTGCCAAGGTTGTTCTGACATTGTTACTCACTGTTGATGGTGCTGCCAGACTACCTGCCTGTATGCTGCCACGTGTTTACCTACTTGCTGTGAAAGTTCAGTGTTGCATTTTTGCCAACATAAAGAGCCCGCCTGGGCTACTTAACGCTTGAACAAGGTTTTCTCTGAACCCAAGGATGATACAAACGTTTAGACATATAGCTGTATTTTTGAAAGACATTTCAGTTCAGAAGACGACTTGGCAGACGTAGAAGGTAACATCACCGCTGGGCTCTGAGAAAGAAAATGAGGTGGGTACTGTAAAAAAGCTAAGGTAAATATGGAGGTGCAGCAAACAATATTTTTTCTTTTAAACAATGTAAGCACTGCAGAGAATGTGAGCCCCAATTCAGCCTGCTCACAGGCTGGAAAGGGGCTCTTCCATCCCCATCCTTCTTAGTCTCTCTTCCAAGATGTGTTTTTGGCAGAAACCTTGCCTGCTCAGACATCTGATCTGCTGTGTGCTGTGCACTAAGATGACATGAATTCCTTTGCTTTCTGCCTCCATTGTGTGCTTTTTTAATGCGTAGATTCCATCTGCTGTTTCTTGCTGTGAAACACCTATTTTTTTCTCCTGGTTTATTTTCCATATGCTGTATCTGCTGGGAAGTGTGATTTTGAAGGTTGCAAGAAAGAAATTCTAAAGGGCGGTCAGTCTCAAAGTTAATTTCGTGAAGAAGCTACATGGCATGTGGTGATTGCTGGGTACTGCCTTCTCCCTTGCTGATTTGAACTTTGTGCTAGTTCCACAAAATCCTGCTGA
>NW_010519823.1:47004-72932 GCF_000687285.1 Phaethon lepturus
TGGAAACAGAAGCAGAGGAACTTTACTTTGCAGTGGTCAACAAAGAATACATTACTAAGCTCCAGTACCTGATGTGCATCACCTCTCCTGAAGGGAGTAAGATCAAGTGGAGATGCAGTGCGGGGCAGATCCAGAGGAGTGTCTGGGGTGGGAGTGGAGGGAGTGGTCTGTGAGCAGTCCCACCTTCACTACACAGCTCAGTACCAAAATCACTGCGTGTTTGCCACTTGCTTTTACTTTTCTTGCCATTGCTCAGCAGCTCTGAAGAAAATGCCTAGAGCATTTTTCAATGTACCTTATCTCTAACAGTGTGTAGAAAAGGCCAGGGACCTCTTTCCAAATAGATTCCTGAAAAAAAACCTCCTGTTTCTTGTCTGTAGTGCCCGTTATCCTGTGCCTAGAGGGGTTAACAGTGATTAGTATGGAGTCTCCATGGAGCACTTTTATCTCAAGTAGCGTTTCAAAGCAGATATTTATGGAAACAGCAGTGATTTGATGTGCAGTTTTAATTATTTGTCAGTTCAGCTTGGTTTTATTTGAGCCTGTGTACCTATAAAGGTAAAGGCTGAACAGAGATCTGTTGGTGTTAACAAAATAGGTAGGCCTAGAGAGTCTAAAATGTACAATTGTAAGGGTGGTGTTAACAGCACTAGGTAGTTAATCAGGCTAAGGCTTTTTTCAGTATAGATGCTCTGACTCACTGCTTTGGATGGCTAGTGTACAATTTAAAATCCTTTTACTTAGGCCTGCACAACGTCTAGCCCGTGAAATAATTACTTGGACATAGCTCCCTGCAGATATTTTATTTTTTTAATAGCTCACCTGAGAATATGACATTTTATTAAACATGGAAAAGGCCCTAATGACAGCTCTGAGGCTGTCATATAACTGATATGTGACAGTTTAATCCTATAATTTCCCTTGGCATGCCCTTTTCCTCTCATTTCCTCCCCCTTCTCTCTGAAATCTGATTTGTGAGAATGTTGACCATTTGGTTGGGGTTTCCTGGACTTCCACTGCAAGCACTCAAATTGTGCTTGCATGTGCAGTAAATCCAGCATGCTCCGAGTGTGTTGGAATTTATTGTGCAAGGCCCTGACCCAAACTGAGGTCCTGAGAACCTCAGCCAGACAGCCTTAAACTCGTATCTCAGTTGAGGGATGACTGTGTGATCACACGAGCTCTAACCTTCCAGTCTTGGCCCTTGAGTGTACAGGGCAGACACCAGAAGGTTGCCCCTCCAGCCAACAACAGGCCAGTTAGGACATGGGGTCTGTGGGGATGGAAGCAGGACTGTTGCACCACAGAAGGGTGGTGGAGAAGGGGTACTGCAGAGGGAGGCAGACATGGGGACGGGGAGAGAGAAGAAAAGGGGTGTTAGATGCCAGCCATAACCCTTCCCTCCTCTACAAATCAGAGTATAAAGCATTAGTGTGTTGATGTTTTAAGAGGCCCAGCCATGTATTTCAGGTGTTCACCCTGTTATAAGCTTTGATTACAGACTGAGAAAAGGAAGGAGGAAAAAGCAACAAAGCATTAAACATGTAAAACTATTAAGCAAGGCTTTCATTTGTGGCAGTGGCTTCCATTCCTGTTATTCCTGTGCCTTTAGCAGTTGAAAGGTTTTAAAAGAAACCTAATTCATGACATCAACATCTGACAGTAGTCCTGAAGGTGAGCCCATTGCCGTGCAGAAGCAATGGCAGAATACAGAGCTTGTTTCTGGTGACCGTAGTGCCTGCCCCTGCGACCTCAATGGCAAATACCCAAAAGGGGAAAGAGAAAGAATAACACAGGGGAAAAAACCAGTTTGTGTTTGGTGCAGCCTGACTTGCAGCATCAGTGCTGGAGATGGGCAGAGAGTGCAGTCACATCAGCCAGGCTTGGGCTGGCTGAGGAGGGAGGCCAGGCTGTCCCAGCCTGGCTGCAGTTGTGCTGCAAAAGGCACAACCTTGGCAAGCTAAACTAGGCGTAAGCAGAAGGTAGAAGGAAATAAAATAAAGCGGCAAAGGCATAGGAGGATGGGTGCTGGCGGGCTGGGAAGGTCTCCAGCAGCCCAGCATCACATTCCAGGCAAACCTTTCAAGTTTTTTGCCTCCCAGGCTATTATAAGCCATGTGTTGGGTCACAGGCTTTGGGGAAAAGTGTCTGCTCCACTAGATCACAAGATTGGGGAGTAACTGTGGCTCCAGGCTGTGGCTGGTGGGGAGGAACCAGGGCCTAGCAGAGCTCCTTTCGGGACAGACGTGCCCTCTAGCTACAAGCCCACAATGGGAGGAAGCTGTGGCTCTTCACAGCCCATGTGAGCTACAGCCTGGGCTGTGGAGCATGTGGGGTCAGGGCTGGAAGTTGCACTTGCTCTGCAGGAGCTGCTGGGTCTGCATGGGTGCACAGCTGCAGTGGGGAAAGGTAAAGGCGCCTCCACCGCCGCTGTCTCGTCAGGATGTCTAAGGCCCCTGGATGCCCAGTGTGGGCACGGTCCTACAATGACAGAGCTTGGTTGTTTCACCCCACTTGCTTTCCTGGTGCCAGGGTCAAATTAAAGACGTGGAGCTGGGTGACAGCTGTAAGAGCCTATCCTCTCCTCTATTTGCGTTCCAAAACTAGACCTCATTCCCAGCATGGCGGCTCTGGGTAATTGATTTCTGGTCTCTCCCACCTCTTATTTTCCACTCACTCTTAATTGCCAGCACTGTATTAGTTGGCCATTTAGTTTGGGCTAACCCATTCTTTTTGGTTTTTTTCTGCTGACCTTAAAATCTCTTGTACAGCAAGCTGAGCTAGACTACTCTCCCTTCAGTCAATTTATAGTAGAGGCTTCAGTGCAGACCATTAATCTTAACCTGGAGTGCTTGGATGACTGACTTAATGTTAGGGAAGGATATACCAGTATCTACCTATGGATTGTAAATTAGCTGTGGGGGTTTTTTGTAACTTACTATTTATGGGCTCCCTAGTAATAAGAACTCAGGTTGTGTTTGGAACAGGGAAAAGAATAAATTATTCCAAAACCATGACAACTACAGGGGGTGGTAACAGAGGCTAAACCACTCTTCCATGGCACTATGAAGATGGCACGTACTATACTTTTGCTTCTCCAGAACTGGTAGAATCAGCAGCAGTGATGAGTGCAGCAAATTTCTGAGGGAAAGTAGCCTGTTCATTTTTAAAAAAACAAAACAAACAAAAACCAAAACACCAAACAGCAACACAAAACGAAGCAGGTGACAACCACCCTCACTCCCATCTCCCAGCTCAAAAGACATACACATGCAATAAACCTGTTTGAAAGGAGGAAGTAACTGCTGGGGGTAACTGCTATGGGGGTGAAGTGCAAGACTATTCACTGAGCTATGAATCCATTTTCTCTTCACCAGGGAGAGGAAACCCACATATCAACATTCAACATGTAAGAACAAAAATCTCAAGGGAAATGCTATGACTTCTGTCTCATTTTCCTTGCCACTGTACCACGTTTTTGTTTTGTTAAAGAGGATTATTTGCAGAATATCAGATCATTGTCAGTTGGAAGCTTCTCAGGGTTAATTATAAGAGAACTGCACTTTGAAGCAATCTCTCATTTGGAGATATAGATACTTGTGAGAGTGGTTGCAGCTGTGACTCTTGCAAGTCTCCTTTGGCCATGAGGTACCTTATGAGATCGGTTCTGATTCAAGGGGTATGTAGTCCTTAATACTGACTGTAAATGTAAATAGTAATTTGAGCAACACTTCTCATTCTGGTTTAGTATTCATAAATTTGATGCTTGAAATGAGCAGGGAAAAGCAAGCAGCTAAGCAATGTCTGCATGCTTCTGTCAGAGAGTCTTCCATGTTGGTTGTGGGGGTGCCACTCCTGAATTTTGTCTCTCAATTTTTGTTTTAAGTGTGTCTTGTTCCAGTGGCAGAAACAGAAGGCCTTGGATCTCTTTGCTGCGGAGTGAAATATGTTGCTTGCTCTTTGCAACAGGGGTTCTCTAGACAGTTTAAAAAGAAAACAAAAAACCCAACCAATCATAAAAAAACACCCCTCCGACAATGTGCCTGAAATCGCTGGCCTTTTTTAGAACTGTGACTCCTGCTGTGCAGATGCCTTCTTTTCCTGACCTGCTGAATGTTGGAGCTAAAAGGAAACATACCTTGCTCACTCTCTTTGATAGAGTTCAGCCCATGTTGAGGGAATCAGAGGAGCGGGGATCAGAGGAGCAGTATTTTGGCACAAGCACCCAAAATCCTAACAGACGCACACACGCTGCCTGATGCTTGCCATTTCAGGTTATAAACTGGATTACAACATGCTTTCGCCCTGTGGGCATTACTCAGGGAAACCAGGCTGGATCTGACTGATGCATAAAACCAATCTGGCTAAATGTTTGCCTAGTGGAAAGTGAATGATACACAGAATCTATATTTTTAACAGGAATTAAGATTTCATTTCAATCATGCTAAATGATTATTAATACTATTTACCTCATCAGTCCAAGAATGGAATAATATTATATTCTGGAAACTGTGCTTAAAGAGCTTAGGACATGTTTCAAACTTCTAAAATAACTGTCTCTGTCCTAATTAAGTCAGAGTAGCACAGACAGTATTTAAACCCTCCATTTTTTGTTCTTTATGCAAATGGACTTTTGTGTCCTCTTATTTGTGGAAAGCTTTGTTAGCCTCAGTTAGCTGAAATACTTGCATATAATTTGTTTTTTTCAAAAGAAAAGATTCAGTGTATTTAGAGATGCAAATACTACCTTGTCTGCAAAACCCACCAGCTGTTATACTGGAAGACAAAGCTAATTCTGTGTTGCTTTACTTCAGTAGTGTCTGTGTATTCACAAGCATCTTTTTAACAGCCTTCTCTGCCTAGCTGAAAAATACCAGACACCAAATTTCTCTTTATTTCCTTTGGTAATAGCCTAGTAAAATCTGAATTGGTCTGTAATTTTTACATTTTTTTAAACTATAGACCAGCTAAGAGAATACACCTTTGCGTTAATGTTTGTACAAAAGTTGGAGAGACTGTTAGCTTTGATTCTCATGTTCCTTGAATATGCGTTTACTAATTTCTGCCTTAAATATTAGACTTGAGTCTGAGTCAGGTCACACACGCAGCTCCATAGAAGAAGAAACTGCTGCTGGTTTGTGTGTCAGTAGCACAGCTTTCTGAAGAGGTTCTTTGCTTCTGCTTTAAACATATGGAGAGACAAAGAGCGTTTGTGGGGTCTTTTGTTGTTGCTGAAAGTTGGAGCAGGGAAGAATTACGTTCCGAGAAATACTCTGAATCCTGGAAAAATCAGTGTGGAATCGTTAAGTGTTAAGCTTTATCTCCTTTATAAACGAAAGTGCTTTCATTTCCTCTGTGGCGACTGTCCTGGTAAATAGATCTTACGTAATATCTACTCTCCCCTTCGGAGTGAAATCCTTTTCCCGATTTGCGAGTAATATTTGCATATGTATTTCTTAGCTGCATTGACATGCCAGATGCACCGTGGTAGCCGTCTCCGCCTGCTAATCCTGTAATAACATTCTGGTGACCAAATTCAATGGCCCTGCGCAGCGCCTCGGAACAGCTGATTGCTGAGTAGGGAGGGAAAAAACAGCCCCAGCGAATCTCCTTGCAGCTCTCTGCTGCATCCCTATCCCACAAGCCCTTGCGCCGTTTGCTGCAGTCTTTTCTACACAGGCTGAGTGAGAAAAAGATGTGCTAAATAAAGATTGATTGGTCTGAATCCTGAAGGGGTCTCCCACTTGTAAATGACCCGGGGGAAAAAAAAAAATTCGTGACGACTTCACTGGGCCTCCTCATATCCTTTCATTTTTTCTTTCCACCTGTCCTCTTTGTGGAATGGAGCGTCATTCCTTAGAGCACAAAATCTGTTGTGCACCTAGTAATGACTATGCTGTGATAGGGATTCTTAAACAGTTTTACGCGTGAGGCTTGAAATATTAACAGATGATGATTTGTTCGTTTGGATTACTGCGGAACTGCAGCTCCGTCCCTGCAAGGATTTTATCCTCAGCACCGCACTGATTAAGCTATTTTTCTACAAAGATGGGTAGGTCGAAAATGCTCAAGTTTGCTCAGTGTTATTCCTGGTGGCTGCTGCTGGGTTGCTGCTTCTGTTTCGGCCCCTGATCGTTCATTATGCTTCTGCATGCTGTAAGAATGAAGAGGGTTGCTGTGGTTTAAGCAAGGCACCAAAGTGATTGCAAGACTGGGAGAGAAAAGAATGCAAATTTAGCTTATCAAGCCTTTTCCACAGGTGGACTGTGTGGCGGTTATGATTATTAATTTGCTTGTTGTGTTCTGTATCTGCTAATTTTGGTGCTGCTGCTAGAAATGGCTTGAATCTGTTCTTTATTCCTAAAGACTGCGGACAGGCGATATATGTGTTTTAAGGACTTTTAAACCCCCGCTCCCCCAATCCTTGAAGCCACGTTATTGAGGTTCCCCACCCTTTCTTCAGCACTCGAGGCCTAACTGTTCCTTTGGAGACGTTGCCATTGGAAACCTATTCATTCATAATATGTGAATAGACCCTCTGGGTTGTGAATACCATTGATAAGAAGAGGATGAACAAGCTGCAAGCAATTTGTTCTCCTCAGGCTGTGCTTTCAGGCTAGTTGCAGCTCTGGCTGGGTGGAGTTCGATGATAGCAAGAGAGTTCTGCTCTTTTAGGAATAAATCCTAGGAACTGAACAGACAGTTACAAGCTTTCCCAATGTCTTTTTCTTGGTCGGACCACGGAAGCTAATAGAGAATTTGGTAACTGTTGAGGAATTCCAGAGCTCATTTGAAGATGCCTGTAGAAAGGGTGGACTTCCCTATTATGTGGCTCTATTTGTCTGAAACAACTCTTCTGGAATTGTTATCTGCTGTACCCTCATGGTTTTTTTTTCCCTTTTCTAATACTATAGGAAGTTCTTTTCGTATGGGTGGGGCTGCACGCTGACTTTCGTTCCCAAAGGCATGCATGTGTGGCAGGGCAAAGCTTTCCACTAGCTTGGGGAGCCATTGTTGTCTCCTTTCTTTGCTGTATGGTATATCTTGAATGGAAATCAATAGTCGTATCTCCAAGCAGAAGGAAAAAGAATAATGTTACTCTGGGGGTGGCTGGAAACATAACAACCCTTGAGCCTCAAAGGGAAGACAAAGAGTATACATTTCAGAACCCTTTTCTGCACTTGATTTAGCAAAAGTGAACTGGGTTTCCAGTGTGTGCTTCTTATAGATAAATGGGTGGGATTTTATGTCATTTGGTGCAATGTTTTACAAACTTTGGCTTGCATGTTGAAATTATGAAGTGTAAATATATGGAGAAGTGATTCTCAGTCTTGCTCTCAGAGCTCATGCTTCAGCTGCTCTTTATTAGATTGTGAGACAGAATAAGCCTCCAAAAAGAGCTCTGGCAGTTTCCAAGCTCAGAAGATGCTACTAAAAAATGTTTTCCTTGTAAACATAGTGTTACTTTGCAAAATCTCACACTGCTAATATAACTGAAACTTATGTTGCTGTACTGAGGAACTGCTGCAAGCACTGCAGTAAATCAGAATAAATGCTGTCTTTGGCAAAATTCAAAAGTATCATCTAAAATCTCCAGCTTTTCCTCAAATAGTCTTTAATGGTACAGTTGCTTTCATTGAGTCAATGGGCAAAATCATCCTTCTCATACATCACATTCATCAAAATTGCATCAAGGGTGGAGCTGGCTCAGGGGGGCTGCAGAATCCTGGAAACCCCATACTCAAAAAACTTTTTAAAATGAACCACTTGTGTAAGAAATTATTCTTCCAGGTAGTGGCCAAAGCTTGAAATGTACTGGTGAAATTCTATTTTCAGGTGCATGTTTTAAACCTGATTTATGAGACCACAGGGGATAAATGACAATCATGGCCTGCTGCGTTCGAGACAAAACATCGAATATTAAAAGCACATATTTGTGAACTGTTAATGGGTTCTTTCACTGACAAAGCTTAAAGCGTGAACATTTGAAAATTAAAGTGACTTGAATGAGCTTTGTGAATGAATCACTAAGAATCACCTGATTTTGCGGTGAGATTGGGGGAATGTAAATGACTAAGATGAAGATCAGGTTGAAATCAATATGAAATTTTTCAGGCAGCAGGAGTTTTCCTTTTATATAAACAATTATTTGCTGGTGTAGCTGTACTTGATAGTGGAAAGGTGAAATTACAGAAAATATCTGGTTCCTAGAGAACTTTCTTCTGGTAAATGACAGGCAGCATTCACTGGAGACCTATTCTTTCATATCTTAAGTACAATTTGTTTTTTAAATAGTCTGTGCTTAGTCTATAACAAAAAATTATACTGTTTGTAACATGTCAGTGTCCTCCTTCTCAAAGAAGTCTTCCAGCTTCTGATTATCTTCCCTGTTTTGTTTGGGTCCCCACCCCTAACTGTTGGGTAGGGAGAGTGGGAGGCACACACAGCTGTTATCAGTGGTGAAATTAATTTTCTTTTGAAATGCATCGCTAAAGTTCCACATGTTATGCTGCCAAATGCATGAATACATTAATGCATACTTGATAGTGTGTTCTTTCTACTCCGTTTTGTGAAAGCTAGATATTTTGGTTCCACTTCTTGTAGAGCCATTTTTAACTTGAGCTTTTAAAAAGTAACGTGGATTCCTAATTGATCTCCTAAGGTTTATTGTGTGTGATTTATGCCATTTAAATAGGTAAAGTTAATTTGTGTTTATGGAATAATCACATTTTGTCTTACTATGGGGAAAGAAATTTAAAAAGTGAAAAAAATGATCAATCCTGAAATTGATCCTGAAATCCATGAATTTTTGTGTCATGAACAAACATGATATTTTATGAGTATTACAGCAATTTTTAACCTTGCAGATTCCCCTTTCCGGGAAAAAAAGGTAACAAAAGGGCCTGCCGTAAGTGTTTGCCATCGAATAACATGTCAGTTACTGCTGTTGGGTATTTTAATTGTGAAAAACTTTATGCTGCTGTATTTTCTAGCACAAAGGTGATTCCCCAGGAACCTATTATCAGGGAAGTCAGTACAGCGTGATCCATAATCACTGTCATTATCCCAGAAATAGCCACTTGCTCAATGTAGTAAGTAAACCATACCTGTACAACTAAATACACAGCTCGTGAAGACAGCATGAGTTCAACTCTGCTAGATTAGCGTGCCGTGCACAGGGAGAAGATCTGATGTAACGCTGCCGATAAAATGCTACAGGTCATGCAAATCAGTGTGGAATTGAATGACCTTTGAATGAGCGCGATCAGCACCAAGGCAGAACGCTTGTTATTTCTGTCTTGGAAAGCCTGAACTGGCCTCAAGCCAAATATCAAATTGTCTGAAACAGATGAGTAAAAACTGGGGTATAAAATGTTTAGGGAAGAAGTTACTACCTCAGGAGTGTACCTGCAGTGAGGGAGCCCAGCTGGGCTCGCTGCTCACACGGAAGAGGAGCCCCCGTTTCGCTGCGGGTGTGGGAGGACTGGCAGAAAGTTCTGCGACAGAGACGCTGCGGTCGGCTCCCCAGGGACTGAGCCCGCGCCTCCCGGGGCTCCAGCCCGCTGGAAATGCTGATGGAGAGGAGCTCTTGCTGGGCCACCCTGCCAGGGCCTCTGCTTGTCAGGTTTTCCTAAACTGTTTTTGCAGGCAGTGTACTTTTCTCTGAGGTTGCTTCCGTCTTTTTCCTCCCCTGTCTTCTCTTCCCACATACTAGTTCTGTTGGCTATAATCTGTACCTCCAGCTGAAAAGAAACTTGAGTTTTTCTCTCCCTGTGCCTTGTTCCGGGACAGGAGGTGTTCCAAGCCTGCTGGTGTTCCTTTAACCTGCAATTTTAATTCTGTCAGTCAGTAGACTTTTTTCTTACTCTTTTATTTCATGCTTTATATGCCAGAGTTCTGAAGAGTCCTCAGTCCTAGAAAATGGTTCTTACTACTCTTTCTGCCTAGATGCCGTTTTGCTTGCATTTATTATTTGGATGTGCTTCATGTATCCTTAACCCTGCCTTTGCTGATTCTCAGCAGCTATCAGTTGCCTCTTCTTTGCTCATGTTCTTTTATTGTGAGGATTTTCACTTCAGCTGCCTCACCTCTGTTGCTGATGCAGAATTTGAGTGCTCCCTTTCCAGGGGGTGGCTGGTTCTAGAGGTTCCATCTCGGGGGCTTCCTGGAGTCCAAACCTACTGTATCTGTGGCAACACCAGTACTGATAAGGGAAGAAATTATGAGGTGAACCATTTTCAAACTCCGTCTGTGACACAGCCATTTGACTGGCTGGTGCAGTTCCAGTTTAAGCATTTTGCCAGCGGTACTGTAGACTTAAGAAATCCTATGTTTATTAGCACTGGCTGAACCTACTGGTGCAAGAATGTTTTTATTGTGTGATTTCTTTAAAACCAGACATCCCTGTAACTCTTTCAGTCCAGAGGCAGCATGCCTTTCCAGAATGCCTGCTCAGACAGAGGTGTTATGTGTGGTGTTGTAGACTTGGCTGACTGTTTCCCAGGCTCTCATCAGTGACAAATCATTTTAGAAGTTTAATTCTTTACTGTTTCGGTTTTATATGGAAATACGAATTCCTGCAGAAGGATGAAACATGAGTGAATTAGTTGTTGATTTTGTTATTTCATGGTGTTTATAAGCCATTCTTCTTCTTTTCTTCTTTTTCCCACCCCCCTCCAGCAGTGTGCAGGGTAGAAGGGAACAGGACCCATATGTCAGTGGTCTAGGATGGCCAGTGAAGGCTCCAACATCCCAAGTCCTGTGGTCCGTCAGATTGACAAGCAGTTTCTGATTTGCAGCATATGCCTGGACCGTTACAAGAACCCCAAAGTACTTCCCTGCCTGCACACTTTCTGTGAGAGGTAAGTCTTTTCTTCATGCTATTAACTAGGTATTTGTGTTGTGCAACAAGCACAGAACTATGCACCCTTTAACAGATGGGGACTTTTTTCTTTACTTGTAAAGGTGATGTTGAGGCATGATAAAGTCTGGAAAGGCTGGAGAGGCTGGGATGTAGAAAAACACTATTATTTGTGGCAGGGAGGAAGAAGAGGCAGCAGTGGAATATTTAGAATACGTTTCCTTTATGAAAGAGAAAATAAAAAGTAAATCCAGTGAAACTAATGAATACAGTTAAACAATGTGAAAGGTGATGGCAGTCAGAATTTGGGCCTCAAATTAATGGCCTCAAATTTATACTGATTAGCCTATAATTAGAAACAATAAAAACCTTTCTTTGTTGATTTACTAAGCAGAGAAATAATTATCTCATCCTTTAATGTTCAAGGGTTAGACATGATAGATACATTATTAATAACCTGTGATTAAATGTCTTCATTATTCTGCAGCTTGGTTGATTGGAGTGGAAAAACTCTCTGAGAAGAAATATGATAAAACAGCAACATGCCTTCTACTGTATTCAGCTGAATGAATTGAATATACATAGTGATACTTTAATGTTATATTATCTATTGAATGGTGGAGAAAATACAGCATCTGCAGAAAAGTTAGCTGAAGAATTATTGGTTAGAGTTCTTTACCTGATGATGGGATGCAACTCTTTGGATTATATATGGAATGGCAGGAGAATTTTAATAAATGGTATTTTGTGTGAACATTTACTTCAGGAGATTCCCACCTCTTAGAATCGTGATGTGCATATCTAATTTTGCACAGGGTACAAGAAAAAATTGTGGATCTCTGAGTGTGTAACATGAACTGGTATTTTGTAGAATAGGAAACCCTGACTGTACTGAAGCCAGCAGTGAAACTCTCACTGAAGTCAGTGAAGTCAAGATTTTCACCACCATGTCTTAAGTTTCTTGATTTCAGTTCATGTGTAAATCCTAAGGTCAGCTTCTGGTTTTCACTGTAATCCTCTTACGCTGATCTGGTTATGGAGAGAGGCTGGAAGAACTCTTCCAGTGTACTGCTGATGTGCAAAGCCTAAGCTCTCCTTTCACAGAGCCCTTACTGGAGTGTCAGGAGCGGGGGCTGCCAAAGGAGGATGAAGAGTGGTGCAAGCAAAGTCCTTGGAAGTGGCTAAGAGCCGCATAGCTGTGCGAGGTCACACTTTCTTGGTCGGCCTCTCATGAGGAATTTGGTGTAGCACTGCTCCCCTTAAGAACTGCATCCTGCCAGGCTTCTCTGCTTAGGAGGCTATACTGAATTGCCAACTGCAGTTGGATGTTGCATGCCCAGCAGCTGTTAACTTGATTTTCAAGGCCAAAAGTAGCACTAACTGTCACCTAGGCCAGTCTGCTGCATGTTGTTGATCACAGAACTTTTGTGTCAGATTTATATTCTGAGAAATTTAGTTTTTCTTAAAAAAACCCTACACCCCACCTCCCCAGTCAAACACAAACAAAAATCTCCTCCAAAACTCCCTTTAACATAAACTATGATAACCTAGGACGTGCTTCTCTATGTAGTAAGGAGAGCTCTGTTAATTCTGGCTGAATTATAACTTTCCTAATTGAAATAAATGGAAAAATTTCCATTGGTTTCATTGGGACCAGGTTTTAGCTCAGAACATTAAATGTACAAATACAAGTTAATAAAGGAGTTTCTATTGGAAAGACAAGGGTCAACCACCGGTTAGTCAGTTAAAGACACAGGCTGAAATACTTGATGCAATAACTTCATGTCTGTCAAACTTTATCTGATAGTTTATCATTTTTACTATCCTGTGAGCAGGATGCAGTAGATGCCTGGAAGCATGGATCCGCTCTGCACAAATATCTCGAAGAAAGGCACGTAGCTCTTATAATGATGTCAGCTTATTGAACCTTTTTTTCATGTGGCAGAGGAAAAAAGGTTTAAAGGAAAAATAAAATCCTCATAGCCACTTTTACTTCTGAAGCCTGGTGATGTACCTTTCCTTTTATAAGTAGGGGTATCACTATTTCAAACCAATTCTTAAACTGAAGGGAGGTTTTTTTCCTCTTTTAATGATGCTTTGCCTCTCTCTCCCCTTCCACCTCCCTTCCCCATAGGTGCTTGCAGAATTACATTCCAGCCCATAGCTTAACCCTTTCTTGCCCCGTGTGCCGCCAGACCTCCATTCTGCCAGAGAAAGGGGTTTCTGCACTCCAGAACAACTTCTTTATCACCAACCTGATGGATGTCCTGCAACGAACACCAGACAACAGCATTGAAGAGTCCTCCATCTTGGAGACTGTCACCGCTGTTGCTGCGGGCAAACCGCTCTCCTGCCCCAATCATGATGGAAATGTAAGTGAGATGAACTCCTGTGATATGTACGGGTACTGATATGTATTGGTTTGTCATGGATATTTTGTTCTAAAAAGGTAGTGGGGGAATTGGAATGACACTAGTTCTTTGATTTTATATGTCAACAAAAGGCAAGTGATTCTTAAAATGAACTCAAATGCTTTTAGTGGAGCACCTTAATATTATTTCACCTTACCAATCATCTTGGATGATACTGTCTTTTAGCACTTTCAGTCAAAAATGTTGTCCTGCAAACACTGAACCTTGTGCCTTTGCCTCTTTGGAATGGGTTTCCATAGCTCTTCTCTTGCTTGTAGAATCAACTATTGCTGTGGGAAGCTGTGTGCTTCTTTAGGCAGTATGTGGCAGGGACCTTATAAGCTTAACTGACCAACACACTGAGGCAGTACCAAAAGCTATGTGAACATATTAAGATGGAACCAAATAAAAGGGTGTCCTAACTCAGGTTGCTTAGGGTCAGCACAGGCTAGAAACAGAGAGCTTCTGTTATCTGCAGTGTTTTGTGCATCTCACATATCAGTCCTTGGAGGCTGCTTTGTTTTTTCCCTCCACCTACTTTTTTTGCCCAGCATCCCCCCACATACACCCTCAAATCATATCGGTGTATTCATTGGCAAGTTCCCCCAACTCAGTAAGTACTCCCAGGTTATTACAAGAACAGCTCTAACTCTGCTTACTTCACAATTTTCAGTGTTAATCTGTGTGACTTCATGGTAGGCATATGAGCTCCTGTCTCATAGCCAGGCTTATGCAAACATGTAAGTAGACCACGTTGCAAAGCTGAGCAATTCTGCATTGTAAACTGAATGCTGTGCTTCTTTGCAAGCCAAGAAATATGTGCCAGTATTTTAAGACAACTTTCTGGGGACTGTTTTATTTGATACTCAGTGTAGGTATATCAGTTGTATAGGAATAATTCATCTGATAGGTGGTGATTACTCTTATAGAGGAACGGCTCGGTTCCCTCTCCCTTACTGACCTATTGGAATTAGGTGGTCTTGTAGAACTGATTTGGTGTACACTCTGATTAATGAATAACTGCTGTAACTTTTTTAATGTGTACTATACCTGTGTGTGCGTAGTGGTTACTGATTAATACATTCCTAGTTTTTATTTGCATTTTATTGGCTCTCCTTAAAATTAATCATAGTTCTTTTCTGATATAGCAATCATGATAGGAGCCATTTGATTGTGAAATGCAAAAAAAAGTTAAAATGAAGATGTTACTTGTTTTGCATTTTACATTATTATCTGATGATTCTTTGGGTGTGGTTAGAAAAAAATGGTTTGCCTACAATTAAAAATATGTCACCTTATATCTCTCTAAGAACTCCTTTCTAGGAAAAGGTGGCTTTGTAAATCCTCTAAACCAAACTTAGTTGGCTTGCCTTGAAACACAGCATGGCTTTTGCTGGCTTCATGGGTACACAGCATGAAGGCACTGTGTGGCAAGTGCCTGGCTGCTAGCAGCTCTGCTAGGGGCTTCAGGGAGTGAGAGAGGATTGAGGCGGTAGCTGGAGGATAATGCCTTCATGGAACCAGCAGTCATTCTGCATTGAATCCTCTGTCCATGAATTTTTATGTATTGCTTGGGGTAGGGTCAGACCCATTGTATTTTTACCATCAACAGAAAAATTTGCATCAAGTATATTTAATTTAAATATTACCAGATTTTCTTTGTATTAGCTTGGAAATAAGTTTCTGTTTAAACAAGTTTTTTCAATCTTTCCAGCCATGCTGGATTTAAACCTCTCTGATTAAAATCAGATAGAAACTGATGCACAGATACTTTCTCATTGGCTTGCCTGTCTGCTTGTAACCTAGCCCTCCTCAGGCCATGTAGATTAGATACTTTCCCTTCCAGTTGGTCTCTTACTCCCACCACTCATATTTTCCATATGTGTGTATGTATCCTATTCCTTCTGTGCATATCCTCTCATCCTCTGTCGTGACATCTTTGTTGTGTGTGTTCTTATGAAAAATGAAACTTGGCTTGTAGTATCTTAACACAAGAGATGGTTTCCTGTGCTTGAACTATGAACAAATGCTTCCTCATATTCACCCAACACAGAACACAAATATATGTTCTTGTTAAATCGGGGTAATAGGGCACATATGTTACGGAACTTTTGAACCTAACAGAAGATTCTTATCTTCTACCTACACATTAAAAGAAGATTGTCTTGATTCTCAGCTGCTAAACACCTGCAGCTTTTGCTGGATATAAGCACCCTGGTTTGGAAACATTGATCTACAGTCATTTAGGAGCAGGTACAACTGCTAGGGCAGGGAAGTCTGTGAAATTCTAGGTCTGTTACTTTGTAATATGTTGTGAGTGGTGTGGCCTCTTTGCAGTCACCCATCCTGAAAAATCCATACTTGGGTTTTATTTGAATTTAAAGTGAAAGCCAGACCACAGTCTGGGATCCATGCTTTTACAGGTGCACTGTATTTTCTGCCTGTAGAGTGTAACAAGAGAGCATACCTAGTATTAAATTAAACGCTTGTAACAGGAGAGCATGCCTTCTGTCTGACTAGCTTTTTCTCAAAAGATCACAGAATAGCTTGGCAACTAGACAGGTATAAGATCTTGTCTAGAAAAACATTTCCTGAACTTCTTCAGGTGTTGCTTACTCTGTATGTTTCTCTTAGAAAAATCAAAAAGCACCCATCCTTGATATTCTGATGAAGTGATTTCATAACATACCTTTTAAGCCTTGTTTTTTCTCCTCACCTCTGTAATTCCCACCATGTCACTTACTTGTGTATCTCGTTAAAGTGTAATCTCATTTTTTCTGTACCCTTCAATATTCAGTGTGTCATTGAAGCTAAATAAACAATTCACAATATCAAAGTTAGACTCTTGATAAGCATTAGAACTAATAAACTGAGCTCACTCCTGGCGATACTTTGTTCTGCCTCACAAGCAATATTTAATACAGTTAGGAAGCAATAGTGTGAGTGATACAATCATATCTGACTGAACTGGAAAGTCATACAAGGGATTTGGGTGGTTCACTTGTACGTAAGCATGTTGTTTAAATCATGACAGTCTTACAAAACTTTTTAAAAAAAATTTGCTTAAAGTTTTCAGGTTTATTGCATGGGTAAGGCAAAAGCTATGACTAGGGAGAACAAAACCCCACATTCTAAATTTTACCAGGTATCTGGGAAGTGCCCTCAGGTAACCCAAACTTACTTTCTTCTAAAAGCCAAAACCTATAAAGCTAAGATACACACTAGCTCTGGGACAGAGGAATTAAGCATGTGTGTGCGATGAGGAAGAAGGCTGGCAAAGAGCAGACTCATCCTTTTTCTCTGGACTGCTGTTTTAATTCAAACAAATAGAAAGCGGAGGATGAACAATGTGATTATTCAAATGTCATTTTAGCGAGGGGGGGCTTGTGATTGGAGAGAGCCTTTTTCCTGAGACCTGAACTTTGAAGAGCTGGAATTAAGTGTGCTTTGGCTTTGTGAAATCTAATTCAGAAGTACCTACATCCTTGATTATGCAAATTAAAAAGTGTCTGTAAATTCAGTTAAACTACAATAGTGAAGATATGCATAGGTCTCTGATTAGATCACTGTGCTGAAATATGCTGGTCTGGTTTAACGTGGGAGTTGGTGGATGGTATTTCAGAACCAGTGGGTATTAATTCACATTTCATTACAGCTGATGGGAATGTTTTTGTTGACTTCAGTGGAAATATAGCTGAAGTTTCAATTTGGAAAGGAGGGGTTCAGGTGAACTTTTTTGTCTGAGATGTTTTGTAAAGCAAACCTGTTATCATGAAAAGCTTTCTGGAAATGTAAAATCTGATGCCTCTGTTGGGCATGGAGCACAGAGAGGAAAAACCAGTAATGTCTGTCTTTAGTTAGAAATTAATCTTGCCTGATTAAGAAATGCTAGACAAAATCTTAGGAAATCAGCTTATCTAGGCACTTGAAGCCTGGATTGTATTAATGTTATGTTTTCTTTCTCCTTCAGCTATGGCACAATCGAAAGATTTTAATGGAAAATGAAAGCTGCTTCACTCAAAACATTTTGAATTTGACTGAGGTGAAGACGACTATTTTTATGCAGACACACACATTAGGTCTTTGTGGTCTGCTTGCTATTACCATTCTAGCTTATGTGATTCTCTGGCGCTTGAATAAAGAGGAAGAAAGTTGATTAGGCTAAACTTTAATATGCCGATGAGATGCTTACTTTCTTATATATGTTGCTGCAAATATAATGATGTTTATTATGAGGTGTTCAATAGGAAACAGAAATATTAAATTATTCTAATCATTGTATCCAAAGATAAAAATATTGAATAAGTAAAGGGCTTGTTAAAATATCTTGAACCTAAGCATTAAATTATGAAGAAGCAGAAAAATGAACCTTTGACACTCATTCAAAAGAAATTAAATTTTTTGATCCTATAAAGAGACTTACAAGTTTCCTAATAAAATATTGTTCCTTTTAGTCGTTTCTCGTTGCAGATTTTTGAAACTTTTGAATAGAATTTAAATCCTAAAGTCTGTTTAACTCATTTCCTCTACGCAGTGTAAAACTGCATCACATCTTAATGCCTAACAAAGTAACTGCCAGGCCTCAGAGGATCTACTGCTGTGAGACTGCTAAATTCACAGTGACTGGAGTAGTGCTGATGGGGGTTGTCATTGTTTAGAAAGTCTACTTCCCCCCCCCCCCCTTGATTATATAGTTGGTCTTACACAGTTTGGAGCAGCTTTTGAAGCAGCTTTTGAATACTCTCTGAAGTGGCTTACACGAATGGCCAACAAATGACTAAACCCTCATTGCGTGTGAATCCCATATCTTGTGAATTGAGATAAGAGGGAAGAATGGGAATAAGGCAGAAAGGAGCTTGTCAGAAGAAAATCCCTATTAATGCTAATAGCCACATGCAAATCATGGTTCTTACTTTCCCCTCCTAATTTTCAAGATGTCTTGGAGCAGCCAGCTACTTTGCACGGTGCTGTTGCAGGTCCCTCTGCTCACCTGAAAACAGCCAGTTCTGTACAACCATCGTGTTGTCAACCAACATCTCCACCACAACCATCTTTGTGTGAGAGATCTGAGTGCCAGACGCATCAGCCAAGTTATTCAAGATTCTGATGCTATATTCTGAATGCAAGAGATCTGCTAATGTCTTGCTTTGAAGCATATACTACAAGCTTCCTTATATACTTTTAATAAGCCTAAAATGCTTTGTGCTCAAGGACTTCCTAGCTGTAAAAGAAAATCTCATGTCAAATTTGCATATATGTGCATTATTTTGACTAATGTATGATTTTGGGCAAGGCACTTTCCTGTTTCTTTTACTTTATGAATATATTCAGAATTTGGGGTATTTATTACATGTAAAGATCTTTTTTCATCTCCAGACAGCATCTTACTGGGTACATAACAGGTTGAAACAATCTCCTCCTCTTTCAAGTGTAGATCAGTACTTTTCTTATAATCTCAGATATGAGGTTTTGATGGTTTTAAGGGATTAGTAATGGAATATGGAGATTTTTTGCTGCAGCACATTAGTTCATTTAGGGTGCTTTTCTCTAGCAAATAAACGTGTTGTTTGGTGAACTCTGTTGTGTTCATGTTCCACAGGTGGTCCTGTTATGAAAAACAGCCTAAGTTTACACTTTCTTTGGCAGACCCTCTGGGAAGACTAAGGATCAAGTTACTAAGGGGACTTGAATGCCCTGTTTTTTTGGGTTGTTTCCGGAGTAGTTGAGAGACACATCAAAACTTACTATTATACAGTATAAAGATGATGTTAGGGCCAGCCTTGAAGTCCAGCATTCTGTTTCCCAGGCTGCTGTTCTGACACTTTCTGATAGAATAAAATGCATTTAAACCAACATTTTGATATGAAATATATAAGAGTAACAGCCATCTTTTAGGCAGTATATTATTGATGTCTAAGAAAGGAGAAACTGTCTCGGAGCTTGGATAATAACGAGTTCAAGACCCAGTAAAACATGCTTTGAGTGATGTGACTGCTACCATGTTTGAATTTAGAGTTGTGTACTTTTCCAGGTGATGGAGTTTTACTGCCAGTCCTGCGAGACAGCCATGTGCAGGGAGTGTACAGAGGGAGAACACGCAGAGCATCCCACAGTACCACTCAAGGATGTGGTGGAGCAACACAAGGCTTCCCTCCAAGTCCAGTTGGACGCTGTCAACAAAAGGTATGGAGACCCCACTGATTATTTTCCATTTTCAGTCCTACCACTGGCTTCCTGTGTTACCTTGGATAGATGTTTTGTGCTGGTGCCATGGACCTTTACCAAGAAAACAGGGATATGGAGGCTAGCATGAGGAAAAAAATTCCATTGGCTGGGATGCACTGAGGGATTAGGGAAAAGAGCAAAAGATTCCTATCTGTCTTTCACAGAACAGAGGCCATTAGAAATGCAAGTGTCCTCCAAAGAAGGGGCATAGAATGTTAAGGAGGAAAGTACTAGCCAGTCATGAATTTAATGATAAATAAGTAATACTGGATGCTTAAAAGACTAGTACAAACATTACGGTGGCAGAAAGGCTAAAGAAAAAGCAGAGTAGATCTAGTTAATAGCTTCCCGAGTAGATACATTTGCATAAAGGACAGAAGATCCAGGGCCTCGTTGTTGGAAATGCCTAAAATCTAATGGATTTCCACAAGGGAGGGCCCTGGCTTAGCCTTGTTTTATCAGACCAAAACCACTATGTGGTTATAAAATGAATGAACTTACTTCTGGGAAATGACCAAGTTTAAAAACAGCCTGTTGATGAGATTGTTTCATCAAAAGGTGTCAGGGTAAGGGCCGATGTTTAATGACTTTTGAAACAGCAACCTTTGTAATTTAATCCCTCCCTCAGGCTTCCAGAGATCGACTCAGCACTTCATTTTATATCGGAAATCATACACCAGTTAACCAACCAAAAGGCTAGCATTGTAGATGACATTCATTCCACTTTTGATGAACTCCAGAAGACTTTAAATGTGCGAAAGAGTGTGCTGCTAATGGAACTGGAAGTGAATTATGGCCTTAAACACAAAGTAAGATGCATGTTTTGTTTCAATGAAAAGCTGTTAACTTAATCATCCAGTTTTTACAAATGATGCGGGACGCCGGTTTGACAAATTGTGTCTGAGATCCAGAGGAGAACTTTGTTTTCCTGAAATCAAATGCTGCATAGCGTCGCTTGTGGGTCCCCAGCCTTATAAATGGAATCCAGACCCTGTACAGGCAGGTAGCCCTTTGTGCATGGTGTGTGTGGATCTAAAATGGCCAACACACTAAGCAGGCATCTGCTTTAGGCCAACATGCTGCTGTGCGGATGACAATAAGGGAGCACCAAAGGAAAGTCTGAAATCCTTGGGCTGCAATCCAATGAACATCCCCACAAAGATACAGGCCAAACCATTTCTCCTGAAGTGATCAAGGTTTTTCTTTAAAGCACTGTTTTCTTTTCAAATGCCTGGTAATATATTTCATGTTAGATGTCACTGGTTGTAACACACGAAGATTGGAGGGACATCTCACTTTCTTAGGGGAATGCAAAGAGCAATAGATTCCAGAGCTGTATTCACTCCTTTCCTTCCTATATGGATGATTGAGTCTTGTGTTTTTCCCCACTGCATTGTAGACTAAGCTTCAGAGGAAGAAAACAGAAATCTGCACGTTTAGAAAGAGAAGCCTGTAGCCTGGTGGGTAGGGTTTTTGTTGAGGATTAGTAAGTCTGAATCAGGCAAATGAAAGAATTTAGTCGTCATCTTCCTGGGCATGAGTTGTCTGTCTTGTATAAAAGAAAGAACTCTTCCTTCAAAGTAGTCTCTAAAAGAAAGTAGCATCAGTAACTGGAGTTTCAAGAGTGCCTGATAATATTGGCATCTTTGGGCATTCTCTGCGATTAGTGAGCAGCTTGAACATCTCCAGATGTCTGAAGCAGAGGAATGCTGCATTCCTGGATCTGGAACAGGCTTGACCATTAGGAAGGTATTGAACTGCTGGGCCTGTGAAAATGGAGGAATTCTAACATGTGCACAAGATGTATACTTTCAGGAGCAGAGGGAGCCCCAAACCCTTGGAGCACAGAATTTAGTTATCTGCAGAGCTAAGCAGCAGCTGAGGAGCTTTTAGCATCAAAAATTTGGACTTAGATCCCAGGTTCATCTAAACATATCCAAGATGTCACAAAAACTTATTTTATTGGCAAGCAAATAAATATACTCAGGGTGTGTACAAAGTTCACACAAAATGGAATATGATGATGATAAAGTTTCATATTGTTGCTTAAAGGGATTTAAAATAGTTTAAAAACTATTTTGGGTGTTAGAGAACCAAATTTTTACATAGCTGAACATAAGCAGTAAAAGAGGCATCTCACCCATTGGGGGCGGGGGGAAGGAGCTATTGGAATTGGATTTTACTTTTGAATGAATAGTAGACCTGCAAAATAATTCAGACACAAATCTTCTATCATTCTGATCATGCACTTTGCAAAAATGAAAAAATTAAAGGGCTACACTTCACTAAAAGAAAGTTGGTGATTCAGTTTCAGTTGTCCAATGGACTGAAAGAGGCCTTGTGTAAAATACTCTAAACATATTTTAAATATTAGTTATGGTAGGATGTAATATTTTCCATCTTTGTAATGAAAGAAAACTATATTGAGAAAATAATGGTTTTAAAATGTAGCTGCAAATTGTCTTCCTCCTCAGTTTGTGGTTTGTTATCCCAAGCATATGGGTTTTTGTCATCCTGGGACTTTATTAGCTATGCTTTTTAACTACTTATGTCCTTGAATAAAGACAACACAGCTTAGAAATGCCATGTATTGAATCCTGAGAGGTTTATAGATGCCTGGAAAAACAGATAACTTGAAATGTCAGTGTAGTCTTGAAATTTGTTCATTCTGTTTTTCTTGCAAAAGATTTTGTGGTGTTATCACTTTCCCCGTGCCAGTAGCTCATCAGCCTGGATTTTCTCCAGTGGGTGAAAAGCAGATAGCTTTGAAAAATTCATAAGAAAAATGCCCTTAGAATGCAGTGTCATTACCGGGTATGTCTCAGCAAGGAAAGAGTATCTCATAGCAATAAATACACCCAGTCTCTAAGTTTACATTAAAATCAATTGCAATGTTTAAAAAATATTTACTTTACAGTGACGGTCAACAAAATAACTTCTCTGACCCACAGTAATGTCTCTGCCCTAGTTTTTCTCTGTAGGAAAAACATACCACATGTGTGACTAGGTAGTTTGGTTTAGGGATTTCGACAGTGGAATGTTTGGGCTTTCCTGACTGTCATGAATTTCTCTGCTTGGTTGTTATAATTCAGGGATCCTTTTTCCAATTCATAGCAAAACTGGTTTTAAAAAAAAAAAAGCTAGCCTTGTTCCCAGCCCACACCGAACAATTTTGAGGTCAATACTGTTTTAAGGATTTTAGACTGAGGGCCAGAACTGAGCCTATAATAAAAGCTCTTTCTCACTCTTAAATATAGAGTAGCTACTTTGTGCCCACCACAATTTCAGGCTACTCAACTCAGCTCTTCCCAATATCCATAACTCATCCTTTACGTTTTGCTTTCCTGCCTGCTGAAACTGAGGAATCAACTTACCCGCTTCTCCTAGGGAGACTTTTCCTTTCTTCACTTATTTTGATCAGGAATCACACTTTTCCTCAGGATGGATGTACAGATCTTGAGAGTGCCTTCTTGTCCGTCTACATAGAGGAGTAACCCAAGGTTTCCTTTGGCTCTGAAGAAATGGTTTCAAGAAATTTCTTGCAGCCTCCCGTATTAATGGGCCTGATGACTCCAAAATATCTCTATCTCTGCACACAGCTCAGTTCCCAGTAACTATCTCATTAACTGCGACTGCTGAGAGTTAGATGGAGCAGGGTTCAAGCTTCTACATTTGTGGGGTTTTTGTTTGTTTTCTTTTTTTTTAAGATGACAAAACAGATAGGTGAGGCAATAATTCAATCTGGTATGACAATGGATCTGTGAAGCCTTGAAGACCCAAAACAGGGTACATTTTTTGTGTTGCAGAATGATATTCCAAGAACATGTAGGGGATCAGTGTGTTACTTTTTCTAAAATGAAACTTTAAAATAAACTCTAAAACAAAGCCCTATAAATTGGGTTTCTACAAAGGCCTTTGGATATAAGGCATGCTACATCTTGCTAGGGTAGTTCTTGAGACATGATGCTAATCTGGTGTTTGGTAATGCACACAGGTCCTCCAGACACAGCTGGATACCTTACTTGAAGGACAAGAAAGCATTAAAAGTTGCAGCAACTTTACAGCCCAAGCCCTTAACCACGGCACCGAAACTGAAGTTCTGCTGGTGAAGAAGCAAATGAGTGACAAGCTGAATGAACTGGCCGAGCGGGACTTCCCACTGCAGCCCCGTGAAAACGATCAGTTGGACTTCATAGTGGAAACGGAAGGCCTGAAGAAGTCCATTCACAATCTGGGTACTATTTTAACCACCAATGCTGTTGCCTCTGAAACAGTTGCCACAGGTGAGGGACTGAGGCAGACAGTGATCGGGCAGCCCATGTCTGTTACCATCACAACTAAGGACAAAGATGGGGAGCTCTGTAAATCTGGGAACGCTTACCTCACTGCTGAACTGAGCACACCTGATGGGAGTGTAGCGGATGGAGAAATACTTGACAATAAAAATGGCACTTACGAATTTTTGTATACTGTTCAGAAAGAAGGGGACTTCACTTTGTCACTGAGACTTTATGATCAACATATCAAGGGCAGCCCATTCAAACTTAAAGTGGTCAGATCAGCAGATGTGTCTCCTACCACTGAAGGGGTTAAGAGGCGTGTTAAATCTCCTGGCAGTGGTCATGTGAAGCAGAAAGCTGTGAAGAGACCTGCGAGCATGTACAGCACTGGCAAAAGAAAAGAGAATCCCATTGAAGATGATTTGATTTTCAGAGTCGGTAGGTGACTTGTCTGCTACCTATTGACATTACTGACTTAAAACTTAAGTCTTAACTTTAACTTAAAACAGTTTCAGGGAAACTGATGAAAAAATGTAGATGTTAAATTATTTTATTACTTAAATCTGTAAGTAGAGCAACCTGTTAATACTTTTAGGCCTCTTGACTTTTGTTCATATCTACATTTTAAAAGCACATACTTCAGAAATTCTGTTTGCAGCAAATACTTAACTGGAATTTGGGTTGAGAAATGCATCCATTTGATTTGGGTTAAAATCTTTTACCACCTCTTCTGTACTCTACTGGGCTTTCAATTTACTCTTAATCGTAAAATTAAAATATAATAAGATCAATGCTTGAGATTAGATCAAATTACCTCTTTTAAATGTTGCATGGCAAGAAGGGAAGTAGGAGGACTCCTTCTCTAAAACTATTGCCCTAAAGATTAATCTAATTAATTAACCTGGAAGTATACATGATAAATCCTGTGGTCATACATACTTATTTCATTATGTCAGCACAGGACAAAATTACAATTTCCTTCATTTGCTTTTTTCCTCAATATATAAATATGTTTGGTTCTTTATATAGTGTAATGTTATCTCTAAATCTGTGGAGTTCTAATGCTTGGTAAAAATATAACATCTTAGTGTCGTTTCCTGTGATCTTCTTTCAGGTTCTTTGATGTACTCTGGTTTTAAGCTATATAATAATAATAATTCATAACTTTAAAAGTCTGTATTTATTGTATTTATATGATGTCTACTTACATACTTAGAAAATACTTTTCACTTTGCATAACTAAGGAAAAAAGCAAGTTAATTCTTAATATGTACAAGTCAGCATTTCACCAGTATATGTAATCAAGTGGGACAACCAGTCGGCAAGGCGGCTTTCCCCGTTGTAGCAGAGAATGGATGGTGGTTAACCCTGGAGGGTTTTTAAGTAATTCTACTGAAAATTCATCTGACACCATTTGTCAGTTGGTTAGCCCTGTCCATCTGATTTCTCATCCATCAGTATTTCTAACATTTCTTGCTATGATGAAGAGTACATGCCATAACATAATGGTTTTATATCAGAAAATGTATTCAGCAAGTGTGCTTTGCTTGCTGAATAGGACAGGACAATGTAAGCTTTGGATGGAGCTACTTGTAAAATGTCCAGCCTTTCCCAGATGGCCAGTGCATTTCCTTGTAAGATAAATGACCCCATAAATATAACAAGCACTTTTTACAGAGGCAATGATATCCAGTTTTACTGTTGCTAAGGCAAAGTTCTATGCTGATTGCTGAGTCAAAAGTTAGAAATATGATGTAGAACAATTCATACTGAAGTCAGGCCAGACCTAGTCAGCAGTAACCATGCTTTATTGTCCAAAGCTGGTAGGCAATCTTAGTTAAATTAGTACTCAGACATAGCCCTTCCTCTAGCAGGAGGGTGTTATTGCAAAAGCTAGTGCTGTAGTCAATACCAATAGAGCCCCTGTTAGCAATCCCATGGGGAGAGAAGCCCTTGCACAGAGCAGAGTGATCAGCCTGAGGCTCCCGCTGGAATGGAAGGGGACCTGTGGTTTCTCCCAAATGCAGTTTCACTGCCGGTACTGCTAAGTGTGGCAGAGGGTATGTATAAACGTAGCCTAGATCTTTTTGGAGCTCTATTTTGAGACAGGGTTAAACAAAACCTCTGGAAGAAGGGGCAGGCAACTCAGGA
>NW_010519824.1:0-26905 GCF_000687285.1 Phaethon lepturus
AAGGTGTTTTAAGATTCAGTTTTATTTCTCACTATCCTATTCTGATTTGATTGGTAAAAAATTAAACAAATTTAGTCACATCTGTTTTGCCTGTGACAGTAATTGGTGAGTGATCTTGGTGAGGGATCTCTCCCTGTCCTTATCTCCACTCACGAGCCTTTCGATATATTTTCTCTCCCCTGTCCAGCTGAGGAGGGGAGAGATAGCGCAGCTTTGGTGGGCACCTGGCCTCCAGCCAGGGTCAACCCACTACAATACGAAGCAAAGAAAATGTTCAAAATTCCTGTATTGACCTTGTTTTATACTGTACATTATAGAGACAAGGTTTCTGTTTGACAAGATTAATGAGAAATATAATGTGGTTAATTTTTCATCAGCATGCATTTTTTGAAAGTGCAAACTGACTTTTTTATATATATATGTATAAATTGTCATGTCTTCATTTTCCTTTTATCTTCATTCTTAGCCTTCTTAACACAATAAGAAATACAAGGAGTTTCTAAATTCAGATTAAAAAGGGGTGTCAGACTTTAGAGGCTAAGAACCTAGTAAGTTTGCTTGACTAAGATATATTTGTATGAGCTATATTAGGTGCTAATGACACACATTACCCTAGAGGCATTTAGGCATCTAAATCCCTTTGATACATCTGTTTGTATATCTTTAAAGTATTGAGCATGGATCTCATTAGAAAAAGTGATGCCATCCAAATAGTGGTTAATTGTCTGTTATTGAGTGCATTCATTATTCCCAGAAGGTTAGGGTTATTCAGACAATTAGGCTTTAATACAAACTTTTCACTAGGCTCGATAACAGACCTGTCAATTTGTAACGTGGTTCAGTTCTTTCTCTTCTCTTTCTGACTACTGCTTGGCTCTAAAGGAAAACTGCAGTAATACTGGCAGTCTTTCTAGCTGCAGCTGAATTTCCTTGAATATCCCTGAATCTCTAATACCAGGAACGTTTCCCTTCTCATAACCTCATTGTGGTTTTCATTTAAAGCAGGTGTCAATAGCAATTCAAAGATTTGTAATTGATTGTGCTCAAGATAAATCTAGACAGACTACAAAGTCTCCATTGTTTTGGCAATTCTTCGTGTTTGAGAATGTCGTAAAAGCTGATAGTATAATTAAAAGAGACGGTTTACTGTCCTGTGGGTCTCCTGAGATCAGTTACACTCGTCACACAAAAGAGTCAGTCCACCTATGGTGGAATTAAACCTTGGACCATGAATCTTGCAGCTGTATGACACGATGCTTTTTCAAATCACCAGCCTTGAATATAGATTACAAAATAATAAAGTAGCTTCTTATGATTGCTCTCTATAAAAACCCCTGTAGTCTTTCACTCTTAATCTCATATCCAAAAGCTTCACTGCCTTTTTGTCAGCAATTTCCTCTGATTTTAATGATCAGAAGAACTGAATGGAACGTTTGCACTGAACTTCTCCAAAACATAGGAGTTACAGAATAAGCTATTCAGTTCCTCTGAAGGGGTATATGGTTATTATGGTGCTGAGGAGAGGGGATAAATAAGCCGGTAAAATGAAAAAGGAAAGATGGTATTTCCCCTCGGAGGCTAAAGTTGGTCAGGTTTCAATTTGCAAGCAAATGTGCAAGGTTCTTTTCGCTAAACCCCTCTGGAGCAGGGCTCCGCAGCTTTCTAACTGTTTTGTCACATCAGAATAGATGTTAGGAAGACTTGCCTGAACACAATGCATGTGTCCTTTCAGATATTCCATCCATCTGTCATTTCAGTTTGAGTTTGGGTGGCTGGCTTTTGCTTATTATACAGGTCTGATGTATACTCGTAAGAACCACGCAGAGAAATAGCCCTTATTCTGCCACGTAGCAATTGTCAGCTGCGTGTCCAATATATGCTGGTGGGGTTCTTGAAGTCAGCAGGCTCATTTCTTTCATGAGATAGCAAAGAGCTCGTCGGGAGTTTTGTAAACTGCTACCGTAAGTTTTAACTCCCCCAGTCATGACTGCTAATGCAGCCTGATTATTATTCTGACACAGCTTTCTGCTGCTGGAGCGAGGCTGCTTTCGCGGGCCCCGGGCAACGCGGCATGGCGTCGGGTATGATACAGCGAGGCCAGACTACGTGATGCTTCAGCTCAACTTACGGGGTGATCTATGGAGTGGGACGTCGGTGGCAGCTACACTGGAAGCTATTCATCCATCTTTTCACGCGGTGGTAGCGAGCTGAGATAATAGCGAAATCTGTGAGAAGAATCAGTGAGGACATTACGGAAGACGGAGTGAGGAGGCCCTAGGCCTTTGTCTAGGTGTCTTGGGACTCATTCTGCTAAGGGGAGAAGAACGCTTTTCAGGTGTGTGGTACACAAATACAGTATATTACAGATTAAAGAAAAAGATCAGCTTTCTTATGGTGGCTGAAACCACCACTAAAATTTCTGAGATGCAGATAGATCCCAAAAGAAAATGGAGGTAGGTGTTCAGATGTCAGAGGAGTTGCACAGTTTTGTCTAAAATTTGTACGTTGTTGGGGATAATAAGGAGTCTTTTATTATTATCTAGGATCAGATAATAATTCCCTCTAACCTGTCAGATAGGCTGTCAGCCAGCATGTGTCCCTACTCTTCCTCCCCCCAGTCTTTACCTTTTCCAGTAAAAACTATTTTGGCATCCTCTGGGAGGCACGCTCACTGGAAAAATTCAACATAGTCAATGAATTTACAGCCTCACTGTAAAATTACGCAAAACTGTGGGATTTCTCTTTGTTCATATCCACAGATTTTTTCATCTTTTGACTTATTAAAAACGTCTAAAGAGTTGTCATGTATTTAGTACTCTTTGAGGTCTTTCTATGGAAGAACAACTGAGCAAAGTATTAATCTAGTATTTCTGAATGAACAGGATCTCATTTGATAAGTACACTGTTAATTCACAGGATTGATTTTAGTAACAGTGCACACTGCAGGAGTAATTAATACAATATAGTTGTATAGAATTCTGAGAAAAGTAATACAGTAACTTTATATTTGTTACTTGGAAAGGTTTGTCCATGAAAAATTTAGGCAGAATTCTGCACTCCGGCTGGAAAGCTGTTGTGAGTGTGTGCTTCAAGATTCTCACTGTTCAGAGCCCTGATATGCGAACTGTCCGAGAACAGTGTTTAAATAATTGGAATTATTTTAGCAGCGTGACTGATTTTCATGCCTTCCTAGGTTTACATGAACGCTTTGGGTTAAATTTGGATGTAATTGTTCGCCAAGTTAAAAGACGATGTTCTCTACTTTGTATTCAGAGATACAGTCAGCCACATGTTTAGTGGATGGGCGTTTGATGGGTGGCTCAGTAATTTTACATGGGTTGGTGGAGGGGAGTGCAGATGTGGAGAAGACTGCCAGAGAAAGCAGCCAAAGGGAAGAGGAAAATAAGAAATAGGTAGTGAGGTGGCGAGAGGTGCATGACCCCCACCATAGCATAGTTTCAAGCGTATTTCCACTAGGATGGGTACTCACAGCTGGGCAGCTGTTCGCATTGCTTTTTTGCTCTGGCGTAGCAGGGGCTCGTGGTTGCAGACTAGCCTTCCCTTGCCCAGGCTTGCCGTTGCCTCTTGCATATTGCGCTAACGTAAGGCGTGGGTAGGTTTCTGCAAGGAAATGCCACGGGGAAGAGGAGCCTGGTGCTGGGTTGGAAGAGGCAGGTGTAATGATGAGGTATCCAGCTTTGGCTAATCAGTGCCATTTTGATGAAGGTAACCTGCTTTCCAGAGGTCATATGGGCAAGAATGTTGAACATCTGGAATTTTGTTAATTGCTTTGCAATCATCTGATGTTAAAAACCTGGAAACACTTAAGTTTATTCACATTATCTGCAAGTTTTTTAGCATTAATTAGTTTCATGAAAAATAATTTTACCGCAATCAATAGATTTTTCAGTAAAATACTGGTTTTAGTGGAAAAACACCTGTTATGTTTGCGGATTTTTTTCCAAGAATAATTCAAAGTGGGAGACACGTCAAAGCTATTTTGCTGTGGTGAGGAATTTTGCTACATACTTCCTTTTCCTATGGGAAGAAAGGTGAAACCAGAGCTGTTTCAAAACATCCCACTGTTTCTCTCCCACTGCAATATCAAATACTTGAAGCATTGTTTTCAATAAAAAGTCAAAACTTAAGAAGTTGTTATTATCAGTAGTGAATGAAAGTTTCCAAGATTATTTCATTGAAAGCATTATAAATTTTGTAGTTAATACCACAGGAATCATAAAAACTACTAACCTTTATAGTTAGTTTAAGAGAGAATAATTTAATGCCCTCATTCTTTTCTGTGGACTCTCCGAGGCTACTTATCCTATGATAAATTAAGCTCTGGTTTCCTATGATGCCAGCTGCAGTAAAGCTGAAGAAGCTGTCACCATGTCCTCTGAAGTAATCAGGACTGGAGTTTTTGTGGATCTTTTTTCCCAAAGGAAAAAAAAAAGCCTTTCAAATGCAGACATTTGAATAATTTTCATATCTTTTAAAAAATGCCTTTCAAAATAACAACAACATTTATTTTGGCTTATTGCATTAGCTATTGCTAATGAGCTCTTTCTGGTCAGTCCCCTAGTGCAGCTTTCTCATACTGTAATGAAAGTACCTTCCTTCAAACAAATGTGGCAAAAGAAAGTCTACACATTGTACTAGTCAGAAAAGAAGAGCTATTTCTGGTTTGTATTCATTTCCCCATGCATTCTTTACATTTTTGAAGTTAGAGTTTTAATGTTGTGTTGTTTTTACTTTACACAAATTATTTTCCCATATCTGTGAACAACTGTGACTGAAAAGAGCAAGTAAGAGAGAAACTTGCTGAGCACATCTAGTTACATTAAATGTAGTGCTATAAAACAGAGTGAAAGGAATCTTAGTATCATAATATCTTAATAACTGTGTGTTAACTCTGTGTTATCTTAATAACTGTGCTATTTTGGAACGTTCTTCCAAGAACCAAAATCTATACCCTGTTACCTTAATTAAAATTAGTCTGAACAAAGTGCTAAGATGATTAAATAGGCCTTTTTGCATATGTTAGTTTTGTGTTTCCAGACACAAAATTAACATAGCCTTTCACTTTTGTAACTTGAGTCCTAAAATACATACATCAACAATTAATCAATGCAGATTTACTACACTACTTGTGGGAACTTAGTAATAGCAAAGTTCATGGCTGAGAGAGGGATGAGAAGCCATGCATTACATTTGATTTTAAGGTAATGAACACTGGAAGAGCTGTGTATAAGCAATAACAAGAATTAATTCAGTTTTCTTTAATATACTTTTCTTTAATGCAATTAGATTTTTTCTTAGGCATATCCAAATGCTCACAGAAGTTCTCGTTCTTCTGGGTTTTGATCAGAAATATGCCAGAGAACAGAGATGTGCCTGTTTAATGATGTCTGTTTCCCTCAGAGCGGCATGAAGCAGTTCAACATTGTCTGGAGCTGCGCAGACAACTTTCTTAATAGTGAGACTTCATAGCCCTGAAGGCTGATCACTTAACTTGGAAGCTTCATTATTTCAGTGTGAAGGGGCATTCCCATCACTCTTTCTGTCATAGCTGGCCCTAACTCAACAGCGTGTCGGAGGTTTAGCATTCAGCCATTTCTTCCTTTGGTCATTGCTGTGTGTATTGTCAGGGAAAGGTCATGACCAATTCAGTTGTTCCCTTATTTTACAGTGTTTAAGTTAAGCTTTTATTACACTAAACCCCTGACATAGATGCAAACTGCATCTCCTTGACGTGCTTCAACATTTGACATGCTGGTTTAAAAATTGTATCATTGGGATATACATGCACGGGGGGTTCAAAATGTGCTCAGCTTCTCACTGACTGAAGATTTTTGAAAATACTGCTGCCTGTTTATTGCAAATTCGCGGGATTTGTCAATAATAGTCATACTGGCAGACTCCTGGCTGTAGCAGTGTGTCTGATTTTAAACGTACAAGGAAAGGTGCAGAGTGGTCAGAGCCGGTCCAGAGGATAGAAACAGATATGATCAGGGAAAATATGATCACTCAGAAAAGGCTGATGGAACTGGTCTTGTTTAGGCAGGAAAATACAACTGACGTGAGAGAGGATACCAGTCTTAAAAGGAATAAAGGTTATCACGAAAAGAAAGGTAACAAATTGTTCTCCGTGTCCGTTGCAGATCAGGATAGGGGATGGGACAGTAAGTGATGTGATTCTTTTTCAGTGAGGGAGCTCTAGGCTGGACATCAGGAAAGAAAAGCAACCAAAACCACTTTTCTAACTGTGACAATAGTTAAGCACTTGGATATGTCACCCTGGGAGGCTGCAGGCTTTTCCGCACACCGGAGATCTTCAAGAAGAGATTAAGGAAACAGCTGTCAGAAATCATTTTGCTGTAGCTTATCCTGCCTTGTTGAGGGAGATGAATTTAATGACCACCTAAGGTTTTGAGGTATCTTCCTGCCCTATATTAGATGACTTAATGAATTTCACTTTTTTTCATAGAAAATTAATCTTTTCTTAAATGAACATTACTATCAAATTTACTTTTTCAGGGAATGTGTAGGTATAGGGATGTATATCTATCTCTCCAAATTTATTCCTAAATTATTGCCAAGTCATTGCTAAATTATTATCCAAGCTATTAACTATTTTTCTCTCTGCTCTCCATTTTAAGAATCCTATCATACTTCTCCTTTCCAGTTTTGCCTCTGAGAAATGGGGAGCAAGAAGAAAAATGGTATGTGTTAACCCTTTGTTCCCCTGTTGTCTGTAATTGCTGTACAAAATTTATTGCTTTGTACAGATAAGATTCAAGAAGTAAATTAGATTTTTCATTCCAATTCAAGTAAAATATTTCAGTCAGTCATAGTTTTACCATTTAGCAAATGTGTAACTCCATGACCTGAATTCTGATTTTCACTTGGTGTCTTTTAATCAGTAACCAGCGTTTGGCTTTTCCTTTGGAATTCAGTATTAACTAAGCAGTCAAAAGTAAAGCATTTAAACACTGCCCGTGCTTTCCATAACTTAGAGGTGGCAAACAGTCATGGCTGGAAATGGCAACAGATTGTCAGTCTTCATGCAGAACCATAATGCTGTGAATTTTTATCTACAAACTGCATAAAATTTAAAAGACCACTAAAAAATACACATAGTGACTATATAGAAAGTAGTCTTATAAACATCACCAGTGGTAGTGCTGAGATAAACACATCACATTGAGCATTACGCAAATGCTGTCCTTACACTAAAAACATTTTTGACATTTTGTAGTTTTCTTGTAATAACGTAACTGCAAATCAAGAGAGTATGTGGCATCACAATCCTTGGCTCTGGGTACTCGGAAATGTTTGCATGGATGTTTTTACTGTTTTCTGTGTTGCATTGCTATCTGCTTCCTCTAGTCATGTGCTGGGAGTAACGTGGAGCTTTGCCAGTGGCAAGGGCTTATGCTGCAAGTCCGAAAAGGAGCCTACGGAATGGCACTGTCTGTGGAAGACTGTGACAATAAAGGAGTTTCCTGGGGTTCTGTTAGGGCGACAGAGACAGACCTCATCATTTAGACAAACCAGACCAAATGTCAGATCTGGTTCCTTAAGTAGGTCGTAAATAAGTGACCCGCTTCTGAAAATCTGCTGCAGTGAGGCTCGTATCAGCACAGCAAAATTTCCAGTTGAAGGCTTCTTATATTGAAAATATCTTTTAAAGTATTTTAATAAATTTAACTTTAGTCCAGTTGTTAGCCTCCTCTAATTTTGTACTTATTTCATTCAGGCTGACAAAGCAACAGTGTATGTAATCCACGTCTCT
Source organism: Phaethon lepturus (assembly GCF_000687285.1). NCBI lineage: Eukaryota > Metazoa > Chordata > Aves > Phaethontiformes > Phaethontidae > Phaethon > Phaethon lepturus. Next base: position 7,796 of record NW_010519824.1, read on the forward strand.
CCAATTTTTCTTGAGTCCCTCCTTTCCTCCAGATTTTCCTTTCCCTCAACCTACCGAGTTTCAGATATTTTGCAGGGAAGTCAGGAATAATTTTCAGGTGTTTCAGTGAGTCTTGTTCATTAGAGTCTCTTTCTTAAACTGACACAAAACATATAAAATAAACAATGGCTGTAAAGATTATATGCTTTGGTGAATAACCTGCTTGATTTTTTTTTAATAAGTTGAATGTATGTAAATACGTTAGATGTTTCAAAGACATTTTATCCTTAGTCTCACAAGCGGTTACTATTGCTGTTAGGAGTTCATTCGCTTTCACAGTATCCCAGAAATAATGAGATAATTAAAAAAAAAAAAAAATCACACAAGCATATCTTGCAAATCAGGAAAGGAGGTTAAGCTCTTTAAGCCTGAAGAAGATTTTATTAGAAATTACTCTTGCTTTCTTTAAGGACATCTGGACTTAAACTGAGTAAAGAGTCCAAAATTGCAAAGTTCCAATATTTTACTGGTGCATAATTTGAAAATAGGTAGGGGAAGAACATGGAGTCCAGCTGAGTATCCTTGATTTTCTTTTAGAAATAATTAGAACTGTACTTACACACCTATGGAGGAAGTATTTCCTACGTTACTGGAAAATTAATGTAGCTATGTTACCTTTCCCACAGGGGGGAGTTCCGAGGAATTCTAAGTGCTTGCTTACTTTTAGGTGGAGGAAGATAAAAAGGACAGGGTTTGCAAAATGTTTCTTATTTATCTGGAATTGGTAGTTTTACAATTGCGTTTCTGTTTCTCTTGTCTGTATGGTATGTATCTTCCAAAATGTTTATTACTTTTCTTGGAATAAGAATTCACTTTCAGCTTCAATTACAGCATCGTATTTATGCAGAAACGTAATACTACAGATAGAATAGTTGGGGACGGAAGTGTCCAGCCAGTGATGAGAGCCAGCTCAGCTCCTCATTCTGATCTGTACTTTTATTCTTCATATATCTTCTTCAGAGGTGAATTCTAGATAATTTCTTCTCCAGTGCAGGGTAGAAACATTATAGCTGATGAGTAGTTCATACATGCTCACTAAAAGAATTCTAAATTCCAGATATGCCTTCCACTCATCTTTGAAAAAGACTTTAGTACTAATCTTCTCTTAACTGCATCTTGGTATATGGGCTAATTATGTCTTTTATGTATTAATAATATATATACACACACATTGTGTGTGCTTACATATCAAGAGTGGCATTAGTAACCATTCCATCTTAATAAAAAGGAGGTGGTGTTATTTGGTAGGTACTATTCATAACGTGATGTCTTGGAGAATAAGATCTTAATTATGATATATTCCGCCTGGGACCTAGGGTTCTGCTTTGCACGTTTTGCTTTGAAGATTGAGAAACTTCTTCTTGAAAGGGTGGCAGGGGCCTTCTTCCATGATTACTTTATGAAATATTCTATGCTCAGAAATTGTGTATGAATGTATGTGCACACACACACACAGAGCAGGTAAAATTTTGACTTAAAAAGCATGCTGGCCTTATGCGCCAACTTCATTCTTTTCACATTTGATTCCATCTCTTCCTTCTTTTCACAGCTTTAATGAAATGGGAAACTAATGAAAAATGTTTGCAGTCCTGATTATAGAGCACTGAGCAGTACCAGCTCTGAGCGTGTGCACATATGAATCACAGCTCAAATGGATCTTTGATTGCTCATGTGGCTTTATACAGGTTATGATTTGTGATATCAGGGAGGAACAGAAATAATTTTCAATACATTATATTACAGTGCACTTGAAATCTGCTGTGAAAGAACAAGTCAAGTGTTCTGTTAGCCAGTTGCTATCCCCTTTATTATGGAATACTTTAGGAAGTTTCCTTTTATTCATACCCCATGTGTGGTTTAAATTAAAAGTAATACCAAGCATCTAACTTGCTCCCTTCATTTTAAAAATGGAGAGAATTTAATCGTTGGTTGGGAACACAAACATAGTATAAATAAGCCCTGTCATTGCATGTCTGATGATTTCTGATTTAAATAGTTTTTTATTAAATATGAAATGTCCAAATTACCTAGTCATTGTTGGTTGCATGAGAAACCATTTTACAGTACTTATTCTCCAGCATCTTATCTCCTAGCTGCAGGGTGTTTGTCGATAATGCTGCTTTCGTGTTAGACAAGCAGACAATAATTTGATTGTTCTGTTTGCTGTGTTGTGCAGGGCAGTACTTTAAAACTAAAATTTTTGCTTATTTTGTGCTGTGACAAAGTCTGTTGCTTTTATTTGTTGGTACATTGGAAAGCTTCAACATTAATACTATAGATTTTCTTTCCTTTTTTTTTTTTGCTTTTAACTTTTTCCTTGCAATTGGTTTGATATATGAGCATTGTGTAAGACTTACGCTCAGAAATATGCTAGATAAGAGTGTGGAATATTATGTTACCCAAACTTGCTCTTCAAGCATTCACCAAGATGGCATCAGTTGCAGAAAGAGTGATACAGATGGTTTCCAGTGTGAGAAAGTAGGCAGAAGTAAACCAAGAGTTTCCTTCACTCTACAACTTTATCACCAGCATTTTATTGAAACTTGGCTGATATACATTGATAATGATTCAGCTGTAAACAACTGTGGATCTTGTATTTTAAAATTCTTGACAACAGAAATCATCGGGAGTTTGGTTGGAGCTTACCACTGGTGGATATGTTTTTTCTAAGACAAGATAATCATACTCTTAATGTCTTTTGAGGTGACAAAGTATGTTGAAGAATTTTTTCTATACATTTGCAATGCCAGCATAGAGGTACTTGAGTAAACATTGAGTATTGCAGTTCTGTTCTCAGATGAAAAAAATAACACATTCCCCAAAACACATTTTCAGTCAATGGCTCAAAAGATAACAATTTGGTGTCCAATTTAAGTGGAACCAATGTTTTTTAATTACTAAATGTTGCACGGGTTCATGTTAAAATAAACACGTTTATAATGATATCTCAGTTCAGAGGGTATTTGAAACTATGAGACTATTTTCGGATGCTTATAATCTTAACTGCCTCCGTTCACAGTGGATTACACTTTTGTCAGGATATGTCAGACCCTATCTGAGTTTTTGCTGGTATGATCTCAGAGAGCCTGGTTCAATTCCATCAAAACCAAAGAGCAGTTTCCAATTGGTTTTGGCAAGTATATTCATTACAGATGTGTATTCATCACCCTAGAAGGAAAACACGGTGATGCTGGAAGACAGATGAGTGGAATGTATTTAACTTTTCTATTACAATTCCTTTTCTATTGTTGGCGCAAAAGACAATTTTGAGGGCTATCGATACCCAAATGGTGGCGAGTCTTATTCTGCATATGAATGTATGACTGCTTCTTGACTTCATCCCAGCCATAGCCTCTGTACTGAACGCCCTCAAAACAAGAGGCGATGTGGCATCTACCTCCAGCTTTGGAAACCCTCCCAGAATGTCACCTGGCGGGTAAAAGGACGAACTCTCTGCTTTTCTGAGTGTGGCAGGTTATGGTAATGGTGCTTGTCTACTACCTGTTTGTAGTACGGCAGAGATTTCAGGCCCACCTCATTTCCTAATCTACATATGCTGTGTTGAGCATATACAAGTAGCTGCCCCATCTGTAGTCATGTTTATTTGTTTTAGAGAATTCAACTGGCATTAATTTCCAAAAATGAGGAAGGGTTGCCATCTACAATTATTAATTAGCACGCACATCTGCCGAGAAGGTGTTTCCATAAGCCTGTCTGAAGTACTTTATTGTTGTTGTTTTTTTCATTTGAGGGGGATCAATGCTAATTTTCAGTGTTTACCAGCAATCATAGATGACTTGCAGTTAAAAAGCCATCAGCTCTGTCACATTTTTCAGTGAACAGAATCCCTTTCCAGATGGCCCTTCATTTGGATAATGGACAGCCTAAGGGGATAAAAGTGTCACCTGTTGTAGCTAGTCAACATTATTAATAAAAACAGAAGAACAGACCATTCATAAAATGGGCAACAGCCCAAAAATAATTTGTGAATTGTATAGTGAATGTTTTTCGTAGCAACCTTGCTTTAAGAATTCACAGACATCTTCAAATGTGGTCATTATTGCCTTTGCACTAGCTGTTACCTTGCTGTTTAATCATGAATGAATCTAATTTTTCTAAATGTCTTTCCTGACAAAAGAGAAAAATATATGAATGATTACATTGTGATTATGATTAGAAAGAAATCAGGATTACGAATAGGTAAATCGATTTCTTGGCTTGTTTCTTACAGAAAATAATTTTGGAAGGTGCTTGAGGTTTAAGAGAACATTGAGATTGATTCAAAATGCTGGAATTAATTGGTTTCATTTCTTTTTATTTTGGATAGCTTAAAGATAATTTAAAAGTTAGAGATTATTAAGTGATACAGCAAATATTTACATTAAAAGTAGCATTTACACCTGAGAAATGTTAAAAACAACCAAAAATTTGAAGTCTCTTATATAAAAAAGTACTTTTTAAGAAAATTGAGAGGGTCCACCTCCCAATCTGGCAAAATCAAATGAATTTCTGAATCATTCTGCAATGGCTTGGTATGCCTTTCTTGCCAAGTAAATGTTTTATCTGAAACTTTTTGTCCGGTAATTTTGGCAACCGTGGCTATCTTGTGTTAGCAATTATCGCTGGGAATACACAAAACATGTATTTCAGAGTTTTCTGATAATCAGAACTAAATAAAATAGATCAAAGCCCAAGATAGGAAACCAGATCTCCATGTAACCAACCCAGAAAGAGGCATCTCCTACAGACTGTTCTGAGAATCTTTGAGTTCTTGCCCCACATTATCCACCAGAGGACGAGGTTACCTGCTGGAGGACAGAGCATCTCCTCGCTGCTGATGGAAGGAGCCTGAAGATACAGACCTCCTAAGCCGAGCACAAAGCCAGGTTAAGAGGTCTGAGTGGCACCAAGTGTCCCTGAGTGTCAGGGAGTGTGCACCAGGAGAGCATCACCTGGCAGCTAGAGAAATCCAGGGTTTCCTGGTGGGTTATGGTAGCATGATTTGGAAAACATCGGAACCGGTTTGTTCGTGTCGAGTGTGAGTGTGTGCGGGTGGCACAGGTTTAGGCACACAGATCCAAGTAGAAGTGAAATTACTGCATGACTGAATTACTCTTTACAATGGGACATATAGTATTCATTCCCCTGTGAGTCTGAACAATCTTGAAAGATGATTTACAATATGTTTGTGCACAGTGAAGTATTAGTTAAAAATATGGGTTGTGTAGAATTAGGGTCAAACTAGTTATGCCTATGCCATCCACTCTGGCAAGAAGGAGTGGGGACTTCTGAGTTCTCTGTCCACATTCAGCCCATTTTCCGTGAAAAACCCATTCTTTTTCTCACACGCTCTCTTATTTATGCATCTCATGAAAGCAAGAGTTAGTTTATTCATAATCCATCTCTTCCTTGGAACCTGAAGGCAGTCATTGACAAACAGATGATGTACACACTGGAGAATAATTAAGTGACTGTCTTGCAAAGCTCTCACCTTGAAGGAATACACTGGAGCAAATGGAAGGAACTGTGTCCTCTTTATATTTTTCTGTATTTATAGTCTCATAGAAATGTAGATTATGATTTCCTGTCTTGCCATTCGGAGGCTTCAGGTTACTCTGCTGCATGAGGGTTGTGTTTTTCCATCTGTTCAGGAATTCATTCAGATGAGGCATAAAATTTTGGACTAAGGTACTTGACCAGATTAGGAACTAGGAGGAAAACCCATGTTTGTCTTTAATAATAACACTACTTTCCATGGCGTATCTTGTCTGAGAGAAAAAATCATATGTCAGCGACTTGCTTTTCACTTATAACTTCCAGTCAAGATATAGAACTTGAATGCCATATACCATAGAATTTCCACTCACAAGCACAGAATTTTTCTTTTTTTTTTTTTTTTTAAATAAAAAATCTTACTCAGGCTGTGCAAAGTATTTTTACTAATTACTAGTGACTTTCAAGGGACTCATGCTAGATACTCAGCTCCATCCCTTTAAAGGAGGCAAATTTGGTACCCTAAGTATATATTTTGAAAAATCATACCAGTCTTCTGAAAATACATAGAAGGTGAACATGCAAAGTGCTGAAACCCATGGGTTTACACTGCGTTGTCCTAGAGTAACTGAATTAATGTAGTGCATGTGTCAGTAATGGTGCCTGCAGCTGCCAACAGCTTCATGTGTAAGAAGTTGTCTATATTTTTAAAGTTAAAGCATGTTAATTGGAAGTCGTCTTTGCAGGTGAACAAATGCTGAACATGTTGTGTAGAGATAACCCTCCTAGCATCTGCAGAAGGAAAGGTTTTCCCTGGATATTTAATGACCCCTGGTTAATGTAAAAGCACTGTTTATGGGCTTAGCCGAGATCAGTAATTAGCTTTTTGTAGGTAGGAGGTAGATTGAGTTAATGTGAAGTCTGAGTGGTAATGGGAAAAACAGAGTGGAAATCCTCAGAGTGGAAACTGTTTGAAGCGATGTTCTCCGAAAAGGGGAAGAAAACCTGTGAGTTCCTGATGGACTTAGAGCATATTTTGGAGTCATGCACAGGAATAATTGTGCTGTAACTTTTTTTATGGCTATGTGCCGATTGAGACTGACCGGGGGACCACGTTTGATTTTTCTGATGACTGTTTTTCCATCTACTGTTTAAACTTAGTGTAGATTAGGCAGTTTATTTTCATGGTAACACCATTTTTCTTCCAACAGCAGGTGGGTTTGACAATAGAAATGTATGTCAGTTTTACAGTCTGATTAAAAAAAACTACTAAAATGAAGTATTGTCGTCACAACAAGCTGATAATTCCATGCACTTCTTCCTCCCTCTGTGCCGCTTATAGCCAGGCAGGCAGAGGCGGCCATCTCCCACAGGAACTGCAGCTGGAACGCCCGATGTCTTCTTCAGAGTCCTTCTTGCCATTGCTGTTATTTGTTCTTCATATTTGTTCTTCTTTTATTTGTTCTTCAATTTGTTCTCCTTCATATAAGTTCTACCCATCGATCCTGTCTATATGATCATTATAGGGTCAAAAGAAAAACATGTTTGTCATCTTTTCTTAGTCTTGAACTTCACAACGGGTAGAACAGATAATAAAAGAACAATTCCGTTTCCTGAAATAATTATTCACTTATTATGTTACGTACCTACCTTTGTGGTACTGGAAGGGTGGTTAGAAATAGGTAGCTTTTATTTATGAAATAAGTAATAATTTTTTTTTTTTTAAAATAAGAGAATAACTGAATTTCTATTTGCTACCTGTGGACATAACAAATAGAATCTTTGGCTTTAAACTTATTGTTTAAGGAATTTAGCAGGAACGTAGATACAGAAGATTGCAAAGAAAATCACATAGAATACAAACTTCCAGGGAATCTCTTGGTATTAATTAAGTAAATTATACTTAATTGGGCAAAATTTCAGTCAGGCCAGCTTTTATTTTTTTATTTGCACAATGGAGAGTGTGTTTGTCAAAAGAGCAAATATTTGGATATTTTCCTTAAATATTATGTCACGTGAAGTGTCCTCTATTAGATACTATGTTCAGTGCTTTGGTTTTTCCTGTTATTCTGGGTATCTTCCTCATCTGTGTCTGATATAAAGAATATCTCTTGCAGCATACTAAAAGGCTATTTTTCCACTTTGAAGTGTATTTTTTCTCCCAGATACTATGAAGATAAATAAATTCAGTACACCATCTACATAAGAACACGACAGATGAAATTTGGTTCTCATTATGAGAGTGCCAAAGCAGTAGTCGTCTTCTCCAAGGTAGGGTTTCACGTCGTATGTGTTCACAAAGACAGTGTTACTTCCAAAGAGGCTATTCTAAGATTTACTGTTACTGTTCAATATTTAGCAATATTTTAATGGTGGGTCAGCAGTGAGATTCCATAAAATATTTGAAAAGAAACATTGAGTTAAAAATTCCACTCCTCTCCTCCAGCATTTCCCTGGAGTTTAGGTGTGCATTTGCTGCACAGATGGTGCAGCAGCAGTATCACACAGTGCTGTCAGATCCCTGATATACGTGGTGCAACACCACGAGTGCAAGATAAATGAAAGCCTGAGCTTCACATTTCCCAGTGTTTTAGGGATTAATTCTACTTTTTATTGATCCACTGATGCCTCCTGGAAAACTTAAAAAAAAAATATCTCTGTGACAATATAATTCTCCATCTGTGTCATACTAGATGGTGTCTTAGTTTAGTTTAATCATTTTTCATTACTATTGACATTTCTTTGAATTTATGTGATTTTTTTTATCCTGACGAGATCATGAGCCATTGGTCTGATTCCATCAGATATCATAGTCATGGTTTGTGAGGTCAAAGGCTTCCATAATTTCTCTCTGCTATTACAGACCCATGGCTCAAGTGCTTGATGTCGTAAGGCTTTGTATAATCTTCAAGTTGAATTTTGGGGGATTTTATTTTTAATTGCCCATATTTTTTTAGAAGGTTCATACACATACTTAATGTGTCTGCCTATATGTTATAGGTAGGTGTTAATTTGTATATTGTACCGAATACAGACACAGTTGAATGCCTATGATCAATGCGTTAACCTTTGCACTTTTCCAAAGAAGTAATGTATAAGAGCTGTCTGAGCTTCCCTGCAGGATAAAATGGACTTGGGGGCCTCCTCATGCATCTGCCCAGCCTTTCACAGAATTATTTTAGTACTGTCTGGTCAGTGCTGTTATTTTATTTGTGTTACAGTATTTTCTAAAAGCATCTTTGCATATTCATACTCAGGGACCCTCCTCTTACAAAGAATTCAAAGTTAAATGGGCAAAGAAAAGAAAAAGAAGTTACTTTCTCTGCTGTACAAGTACGGAACTGAATTGCAAAAAAATAGGGAATTTGTTCAAGTTACACAATGAACTTATAGCTCATCTAACAAGTGACATGTGGTACCCTTAAACAGCTACAAAGCCACCACATGAGGCGCCTCCGAGAGGGACCAGGTAGGCAACTGGGGATCAGAATTGCTACATCTATCCCAAGCTAAACCGTTCTATCCTTCAGTTAAAGCAAGGAGATGAATTAGCTATTGAAATATCAACGTGTACATGGAATCCTTAAAATCACACGGCCAGAGTGGCAGTCAGCTGCTCTACCCTTCATGTTCTCATAGACCTTTTCCTGCACATCATATACCTAACAGTTTGAAAGAGAGCATTCTGAAATCCAGTGTGCATGTGGCAATGATGCTGCACACACAGACAGGAGAGAAAATAAAATGACAATTTGTGCATGAGCTCACAATTATGTCCACTGTTTATTTTTATCCAGAGATATCAAAGATGTTTTCATATCTGAACTCTTTTTCCCTTTTATTCAAATTGGCTTTAGCAGAACAAAATGATTATGAAGCCCATTAATCTTAATTTTTCATACTGAGATTCATTTTACGGAACTGGAAGCTACGGAAATGGAACCATCCACCTCCTTCTCCGTCACCAGGATATCTAAATGTAATGCAGATTGAAAATTAAATGCAAGAGACAAGATAGCAGTTATAATAACCTAGTAATTTCTAAATAAATAGACTCAGATTGATGGAAGAGAAAAAAATCTGTTTTCCTAATAACACGAGATAGTAATACTTGTATAAAAAGGTCTCATGTTGATAAAGATTTTCTAAAGCTTTACATTTATTCCTCCAGTCTATTTCAATGTATGTGAAGTAGAACCGATACTTACTCTACTTTATATCTCCTATATAAGATACTCCTATATCTTCTTTAGCCACTGGCAGAAAGTTTTAAACTGTGGCAGATTTGGATGGCAGTATTTCAAACCTCCTTTGTATGGTTTTATCAAAAGGGCAACATAATTGAGAACTTGGCTCGGTATGTTGAGTAAATATTCACTTTTCTTAACTCAATATGTAACCTCCATACTCCCATCCAGTAATATAACATTAAATGCGGTGTTATTTTAAGAAGACCTTTTAGATTCTGTTTTACTTACTTTATATCAATTATTATCTAAAAAAATAACAAAAGAATGTTATTTTCAATATCCCTTTTACGGAAGAAAAGGTATAATTTTCCACTACGGAAAGGTTTGTGTTTTGTGGTTGGCGTACAATAGCAGGATAGGATTCAGAAAATTACTGGTTGAGAGGTAACCTGTATACCTTCCTGTACTGAATGAGTATTATTTTGCATCTTTTACCTTGCTTTTGTAATGTAATGTTTCAGTATTCCCAAAAAATAAAAATCTTAAAAAAAGCCCTTTGCTTGCTTTCGTTTAAATTCAGATCAAGTGATCTAAACCCATGAATTTAATCTGACATTGGTGGAAAATGAGTCCAAGGTACATTAGAATTTGGCATTTTCACAGTTGAGTTCAGCAACCTTGTTACAAAAATTTCAGGACATACAGGTAATTTTAAGATGTGTTAATTTTTTATAAACTTTAAGGGATGGACCGTGAACTTTTCACACACATTTATAATCTGTTAGCAATTATTGGGTGAGTTCAATAGGAACTTTGTATCTTTGCTTTGATTAGGGAAGCATTAACATACTTAACTCATGTGAGTGCCCGTGAGACCTTTGGATATATCAGCAGCTTTTCAAATTGACTTCACCACTGGATGATAGCAAAGGTGGATTGGAATCATGTTTGAGTGCCTCTGTTCCTTGCTTTCAGAGCGATCCCAGAGGAAGGTGCTGGGTAATTGCTCATTCAGTCTGAGAGCTCTCTCTTCGTTATAAAATAAATAAATGAATAAAAGTGAAAGAGGAAATTGCACCATTTGCTAAGTAGACCAGACGTTACTTCATAATTGTTCAGCAGAGAAGAGGGGAAACCAAATCCTGTGCTCTAAACCACGCAAGCACAAGAGGAGAAATTAAAGAAGCTTCTGTATCTGTGCCGTAGACAACTGTGTTTCGTCTACCTATCTACCTACTAGGTAAGGATCTTCCCCTCTGTAAAGCCATTTCATTCATCCACGTTAGACTGGAATAAAGAAAAAAAGCTGGAATGGAGCGGGCTGTTTTCTAAATGATGAACTCGGTTCCAGTTCTCTTGTAGTAAATTAGTGTATGCATGAGAGGGTTTTGTATGTGTCACTTTTATTACGACAGAAATTTAAGGGATGTCTAAAAGCCAGCGAAGAGGAGGTATTACCTAAGTCTAGTGGTGATTTTATTCTACCACTTACCTTTCTTACTGAGCATAGCCCAGTAGAGCATGATACAATAGCGAGGAGTGGTACCTCTCTGAGGTGTTCTGTAGCAGGGGGCTGTGGCCATTTAAATCTGAAACGGCAACTCCCAGACGCAAGGCTGCCCGTGCAGTGAAGGCCCCAGGCAGCAGCAGAGAAGGCTGAGGTAGGGCTGATGTACTTGGTGCCCAGGAAAGGGAAACCTCTGGATACTACTACTACTCTTTTTAAGACTGTGTCAGGTACCTTGTTGTGCAGTAGATGTGGCAGCGTGGCTCGGGGATCTCCTTTCAAGCCGATCGGGACAAGTTTCGGAAGAGAGAATAGCGTATCATTTGCTGCCTTCCTAGTGGAAAGGAGGTGTGAAAGAGAAAAGCAATTGTCTGCTGGGCTGTCTGACGGAGGCACAGGCATCGGAACTCTCCAGGTGCACGCCAGTGTAGAAAAAATGTCATGATGGCAGTGGTGCCTGACAGCAGAAACAAGGGTATTGGACCAAGGATTTTGTAGTGGACAAGGTTGGATGGAAACAGTTTAGAAACCAGCTTGATAAGCCCACTGAGGGCTACAGCCTGCTTTCTGATCCAGGACACAAATAGACACTTTGCTTCACTATTTGTTTGGATTAGAACAGCAGAGTTGAATTAAATTTGAGATCTGTTTTGTTTCAGACACCTTAGTGTTTTGGTATTTTAAAATTTTATAGCTCTGCTTTCTCATTATAACATTTACTACTACCAGATTTCTAATTTGACAATGTAGGCCAAGAATCAAACGTTTTTTCTCAACGTTAGGTTAGAGAGCATGCTGCTCAGTCAGATTCCCCCCCCACGGGCTGGCTCCTGACGTTGTGCAGGCGCTGCTGGGGTTCTGTGCTGATCCAGAAATCTGATGTCACCTGGAGATTAAAGCCAAACCAAATCCACAAAACTCTGCTGAGAAACAAAAATGCTTCTTTATTTGCACAGTCTTCACTGAATAATATATTGATATCAGGATGGCATTGGATAAAAGGGAGGTTTAAGATAACTCGCTGAGGATTTGCAAGAGACCGTAACAGGACATTCAGTTAAAATACTCGTGCTTTTCAGTCACCTCTCCAACCTCCTTTTACTTTTTTATTTTTCTCACAGGAACCCAGAGAAGACCAGTAAAACCAATAATATGTGATATTGGGAGGACAAAACGTTTGGATTTACAACAAACTGCTTTAGAACAAACTTGATACAAGAATAAGCCTTGCTGTTTGATGCAGGTTCTTTTGCCATGCATAAAGCAGTAACTATTGACACTTTCCTCTCCAAATGCTCTCTGATACCTCTAATTGCAATATGTAAATTAAAATAAAACCAAAAGCAGAGAAGTCATATGGCACAGAGAGAGGGCAAAATTACAAAGAACTGCAAAGGTTTAGGATGTTACTGTCTTGTAAATGGACGTTACCAGGACCGATGGCACGGCAAGCACAGGAATGTTCAATCAACCATCGTAGCTTAATGCATTGATGCAATGTTTTCGCAGCGTTGCTGTGTAGGTGGAATCTTCTGACATTTTGATTAGGATCAGATGAAGGTCTCTGTCATGCTCACGCACTGCAGGAAGTCCTCCCAAGTTTCACATTTAACATCCTATTTTATGCAGAATGCCCTCAAACTCTAATCGTAGGACACAGAACAAAATCTTTAAAAGGATGTGAATTTAAAAAGTACACGTACCATGGGCTTTATTTTTTCTTACTTCTGTGAGAACTGAGCTGTACTTAAGTATAATAAACATGCAGAACTAGAAGGCTATCGGTTTTGGGGATTTTTTTTGTGACCATCACAGGAAGGGGAAAATGGGGAAGATAATTCCACAAGCTAACATGTGGATGGTCTTTTTGGTGAAGTCTAAGAAAAGAAAGAGGTGGCTATCATCATAGACCAGCTATTTAGTAGTCTATTACACATTATCCTTCCAAAATCCCCCAGATTTAAATAGACCTGAATGTTTATAGTTGCAACCATAAAATTTTATTCTAACTACACAAGGTAAGGGTGTGTATATGGAATGGGAAGCCAAAGCTATATATAGAAACTTGGAGCACCTCACGTTGCAGTAGACCAAACGATGTATTTTAAAGCCTTGGAAATTACAAAGCTATGCCTTGACAGACAGTTATCTGAAACCATGACAAATGCGCTTGGAATCATCAGGAAAATTTTAAAGTTCACTGACCTTATGTATTAACCTGTTTATGTGTCTGTGTCCGATTCTTCGGACAATCACAAATGCTATTTTACTATACAAACGCTAAGAGCGTGTTACATTAATTAAAAGAAAATGAAGATTTGTAAATGAGTTAGCAGTAGCCATGTATGACTCAAAATGAGTCATAATGTTTCACGCTTCAATAAACGAGTGTGGACTGGAGGAAGATATTCTGCCCAGCATTAAAGAACCATCATGAGATAGGGAAAAGACCCGAATCCAAGCTAATCAAAATTCCATGGATTTGGCAATATGAGGCCCACTTAACTCTCATAATTAGGAGTTTTCTGAGTAATAACTTCTGGTTTAACTACTGAAAGATCTATATATCGTCCTGATTTGGGTGGAGGAAATACAATCTCTTGTCTGACAGAGGTGAGTGTTTTTTGAAGATATTTGTATTTTCTGATTTTCTCTGAGAAACTGAACAGGTACAAGTGTTAAGCCTAATGAAAAACAATAATTTAAAATCTCCTGGATGTGGCCAATATGAATACTTGATTAAAAAATGTAGCGGTTAAGGAGTCATGAAATTTCCTGAAACACTACACAATGTAAACTTTTGTGAGTATTTTAAGAAACAATGACTATTTCTGCTTCGTTTCTTGCGAGTAATATTCACTAATTAGTATTTAAAATACACTAACTTGCATAAAATTATACTACTCTATGGGGAATATACTGTTGATGGAAATATGATGTTTTGATTGACCACAAAGTACTTAAAAATACAACTGTAACAAACTACTGCACCAACATAAGTAATAGCGGTAGTATTTTTATGTGTCCATATGTGAGTTTCTTGGAATATGTTATAGCAGTCCTCATTTATTTCATCTTGAAATACCCAAACTATTATTACCTGTATTACAACCAGTCTTGTAACAAGCCTAAAACATTATTAGTGCCCAATGATGTGAAGTCAAATGCTTATAAAAAAAAGCTTCTTAAGCATAGTACGACGAAAATAACATCCTGAGAGTTATTTCTGATGGAGTACAGGACATTAAAATGCTGCTAGATGATATCCCAGCCTGGGTTTAAAGAATTAATGAAGAACAAATGTTCTAACTGACATGTAAGCATGAAATTCTCTCTGTGGGTTGACCTTCATTCTTCTGCAGTTAGTTAATGAGGATTCTTTTTGTTATCTTTCTTGCCGAAGAACCTCGGGGCTTTGTATCGTTACTGAATGAGCACAATGTCACCTCAGCTGGCAGAAATGTTTGTCTTTGTCAGGAAAAGAAGTTTCCTCATGTCAGCTGGTGAAAGCACAACACGTCAACAAGCAATTCAGACCAGACATTTCAATTCAGCTAACTTAGCCCAGTGGAGATGTTTAACCTGCCGTAGTTGTTTTGAACAGAATATTTAGGCTTCATTATTGTGTGAGTCTTGCATCTACTTCTGAAGTTTGCAACTTACTGTTATAAATTAATGATACACAAAAGCATTTCGTCTGGAGGACTGCTCCCCGTATTCCCCTTTTAACAGTTAATTACCATTTCTTGCAGAACAGTATGTATTTTTTGAAATGAACACTTAAAGAACAGCTGCTTTTTATCTGATTCAAAATGACAAGTGTATTGTTAACTATCAGTGGATCTTGTAAGGTGGGGATCACATCTGCTCAGAAAACTGGAGCTGCAACTTTGAGCTTTTCTGTGAGCTGTATCAAATTATGCATAAGAGGTAGAATGATAATTGCAAGTTTCATCCAACATGAGCCTATTATTTGGAGTGTCCCCAGCACTCATACACTTTCCCCATTGCTCAGGGCACCGATGGTCATTATACACAGCAGCAAAGGCAACAAAAAAAAAAAAAAAAGTGAATTTTCTATGTGTACTTAAAAGTGGCACGGGGTGAATGTGCACACGGGAGGGAAGAGAAGGCATTTGTTGAAAACAGTGTAAGAAAAAGTTCATGAATTATTCACCCAGGTGTATTATATACAAGATAGTCGATATGGGATCTTATCATGGACATACAGAAGATCTCTTGAAGGAAGTACTAGGTGTGATATGTCGCAAGTGGTAACAGAGTTTTGCAAACAAAAAGTCAAATCCCTTTTTTCCCATCCTTTTTGGCTAGTAGGAAAAAGATGTGACACTGAGGAGCACTTTTCTCAGTTTCCTATCCTGTGGGGACACATGGGGGTAGAACACTTTTTTTTCTCTCCCTGCCCCCCAACTCCAGTCACATATGAAGATGACTTAAAATGTCAAGTATGTGGAACTACTGCTATGCTAGAGATGAAACTGGAAGAGCAACATGAAAGATATTTCTCTATACAGGGGATATAGATCAAGCTCTTTGGGTGGGAGTAAAACTGACCCGCTCAAGACAATGACAACACTTCCATTGGCTTTGGGTGAACTGACACGTTTCCTGCTGTCTGTAATTTTTTATATTATAGCTGAAAATGCATACTGATTGGAGAAAACACTGAAATTTTCCATGGGAACAGACAGTTGAATTTGCAGGTATGACCACCTAAAATGGAACTCCTAGATCTGGGCTGAATGGTCAAATGTTTCAGAAGCACTGAAAAGGTACTGGGCAGTATAATTTAAATGTCTGACTTACGCTTCTTTCCCATCTCACAAAAACATACTCAGAATTTAAAAAATCACACTGGGTCCAGGCTAATATCTTTCAAAACTTTCTGTGAAAAATGAGATCAATCCTAGAAAAGGAAAAAATACAGCGATCAGGCCTTCCTCTGGAAAGTGACTGACGTAGGCAGGAATTTTTATTCTAGTTGATATTTGTCTGTTTTGTACTCGGAGATGTCTTCTCTCACTCTAGGATTTTGACCGGAACTTCTGCCACTTTTTCTTTCAGAAGTGTGGGTAAGCTAGGATGTTCTAAAATAAATTGTGATAAATCCATATTTTTCAACTAAAAAGAAGAAAAAGTGGCTACAAACTTCAGATCACTCCAATTAGCTGAACCTTTGTGTGAGATAATGTTATTTTATTTAAATATGATTACCTACCTTAATACTGTGAAGAGCAATACTCCGTTGCAGTCCATGTCATAAGGTAATGAGCAATAGCAAATGAGACCTGAAATGATGTGATGTATTCAGAGGTTTTGTTATGTTGCACTTTGCCTTATAGTCACTTTCCCTTCTTTTTGAGGTAAGAGCATTAGATACGTATTGTTGTGAATCCCATTTGCTACTAATATATCATAGAAAGGAATGGCATTTTTGAGGTTTATTATCCTAGTATTCAACTGACCTTCAATCCCATAAACTGCATTTCTGAGCCGAAAGGCACATATGTTTTGTTAAAGTCATTAAAATAATTCTGTATTTAATAGTTCTCTAAAGTAAGTCAAGTACAACTCTGTTACCTTCTGGTTATCAGGATACATATGTCTAATATACATTCATTTTGGGGTCCCTTAGGGGACAGCCTTGTTGTTAATGCAGCAGAGAACAGCTGAGTGAGCATATGGTTTATTAAGACATGCTTATATTAATTATATGCGGATACTATTCAAAAGGGTCACTGGTCTAGAACTGAGAGACCCTTCGTGATCACTTCACTGAAACTCAAAGCTCAGTAGGATTACTCTTGATCCCATCTATTTGTCTTTGGCTGGAAAAACCATATTTGTGTCTAGGTTGGAAATTAATGAAACACTTCAGAACCTAATACCACAAAAAGTCAGGCAATTAAGGAACTGAAGGAAATTTTGCAGGCATGATGAAATTGCACAAGGGAAGTTCTAGAGCTCACGTATTTCTGTAATACCTTATGCAGCAATGTGATCCATAACTAGATCTTACACAATGTAAATAATAAAGCAGAATAATCTAATAGATGCATGGGTTGCATCCCCATACCGCTCAACTGATTTGCTTTTTGAATATTGCAATTCCTGCTCTGTTGCTTAACACCGGTTAGTATTTACGACGATCTTTTATTTTTAAGGCTGTTTTTCATTCCAGGAGATGGCACAGTATGCACTGTGTCCTGCAGTGCACCATCGCGTCTTTTACTGGAGTGCCAGGCAGAAGACTGTACGGGCCTGAAAGCAAAATTACATGGATTTAAGCTTGGAGAAGAAGACCACGCTTCCTCGGGGGTGGAACAAGCTCAGGACTTCAGTTCATATCTCTTCCTCTCACTGGAAAGCTCCTCTGATCCCAGAGAAGGTGCAATCAGTGCCTTACACCTAGAACCACGCGTGCCGTGTCTGCTTTCCTTGGCTTGTGATGAGGTTTAGTTTCCTGCGATACCGCTGACACAGAGGAGGCTGCACTCGGCCTTTTCCATCGCTTGGCTCCTTAGGTGGTGCCTAGTCTGTTGCACAGTACACAACTGCAGGAAAAATAATTGCCCTGAGAGAAAAGATTCTTTCATTAATGTTTCTACTTGTTCTGCGGATACAAAAAGAATGACATGTTGGATATTTTCCTGTGTTACCAGAATCTGAAAATTTAAACACAATGAGTTAGGCCCCAGAACTCTGAAAGTAAAACAATATAGTAAGTACCATCTTTTAGTAATATTTTCCATAAAATGCATTTGATTTACAGGTTTTGAAAACTCAGGTGTACTTTTCAATATTACTTCAAAAGCATTATGGCAGGATCTATTAATAAGTTACATTTGAAGCCCACACCCATCATGCAATTAATTACGGGGTGTTGAGGCATTAATATAAACTCAGCTGTGAGATGTGGAAGAGCAAAGGTTGGTCCAAGTGTGTAAAAGTAGAACCAAATGAAAACAGTGTAAATAGGTCTGTACTGCTGGGTGTATCAGTAGGTGTCTTAAAGCGTTCCCGGGACGTTACAGCAGCCAGCGCGGCGGGCGCTCGGGAGGGCAGCGGGTCCCTGGGGCTCCCTGCTGAGGATGAGGGGGCTCTTCCTCTGCGGAGGAAGGGTGGGCCCTGCCCGCCACTTCTCCCAGCCTCGGTTTCCGCAGCGTCGAACAGAGGCAGCACACGTGCAGCATTGTAGGCCTACTGTAAGAGCCGTGAGGTTTGATTTGGAGCATTTCATGGTTTTCCAGAAAACTGAGGCACTTGAAATCCCTAAGATCACTTTTTAGAAACGAATGCTAGAAATCTAAACCCTAAAATAACCCAACAGTGAAACGTAATTTTAATTTATTAATATATAGCTATATATTCTCAAAAGTGATGAAGTTCAACTATGAAATTATCCAGAGAGTAGAAATTTGCAGCAGTGTTTTGTTGTACTGCTTCAAAGACCACAAGTAAAAACTAAACCAACTCCCGTTCCACTGGAAAACAAACAAGCCGCAGGTGTCCGAGGGAAGGTGCAACCACCACAGTATTTCTTTATTAGCATGGAGCAGCAGGTGTTTGGAGTTCAGCTGAGCATTTATTTACATAACCAGGTTGGTAAAGAGTCAACAAAGGTGTTCTTGTCCTCGGGTGAGGAGGATGAGCTCCGGCTCGGTTTGCCAGCTCTCCCCGAGGTGTGAGGGGAGGCCTGGCTGGCGTGGCCCCAGCCTGGGCCTGGCTCCCCGCTCTCTGAGGGGCCCGGCACCTGTGGTGGCCGGGCTGCTCCTCGGGCCCACAGTTTGGGTCTGTTGAGGTGTTTTGCCACTGTGGAGTTGCGATGTGTTTGGTGAGCCAAGAGCCTGAAACAGTGCA